>NW_007599079.1:0-357 GCF_000523025.1 Cynoglossus semilaevis | reverse complement strand
GGGGGGTGACATTAACACACTGGGACAGAATCACAACGTTACATCAGCACAGTGTTACACTGTCACAGTGTTACATTGTCACAGTGTTACACTGTTACATTGTTACAGTGTTACAGTGTTACATCACCTGGCTGCAGGTGTTGTTGCTCAGGTAACACTCACAAAAATTATATTACATATTTTTCTATAAAGTTTTGTAGAGACAACCGTTGGATTGATCACCAGTGGTGGCGCTGTAACTGTGAGGACGTCCCTCGGTGCAGCTCCGCTAAATACATGAGTGTAAACGTAAACAGAGAGAACCAGAACCAAACACACTGACTGTGCAGAGCTGGAGCAGACAAACTTCACCACCTT
>NW_007599078.1:0-357 GCF_000523025.1 Cynoglossus semilaevis | reverse complement strand
CCGGGGAAAAAAAGACCACTTCAGCAGTGGCTGACCAGCCAAGAGGTCAGCTAATTCAGCTGATTCAAAACAGAACTTGATTAACTGTGCATCCTGACTAGAGGACTAGAGCTGGGGGGTTGTAAATAGAACAGAACAACTTTTATGGTCAAGTTTAACTTGGTATAATTAGATATATAGCATCGTATACTGTTTTCTGACCTTCCCCTGCAGGCTGTGTTATGAAACTACCAGAAACTGTGACAGTGGGACCTTGTGAGAAAACAAAGGAAAAGGCATTTGAGTGTTCTGGACATTCTCCTGTTGTTGTTAATGCAGTTTCTCTCTGCCTTTGTCAATATCAAACTGTAACTGCAG
>NW_007599077.1:0-357 GCF_000523025.1 Cynoglossus semilaevis | reverse complement strand
ATTCTGTTCAACACCCCTCTGATGGGGAAGGGGACATGGTAGGCTGGTGTTCTTGATTATGTCATGAGGCTTCCCTTAGTCTTGGAGGGTACCCAATAACATCCCAGAAGAAAGGGGAAAAAAAAAAGAAAGGCGAAAGAGAGAGACAGAGTTCAGTTTAAAAATGTATGACTTTTCTTCTGCAGTGGCTATATATAGGCCGTGCGTGCGTGCGTTTGTGTGTGAGGAGGGGTGGGGGAATTGCGGGGGTAACTGTCCGTAGAACTGCAAGAAAGTACAGTAAACACGCGGTTGTAAAAACTGACAGCGATTGCGCCGCTGAGCAAGGCGGCGAGGAAGCACACGAAGGAAAAGCTG
>NW_007599076.1:0-357 GCF_000523025.1 Cynoglossus semilaevis | reverse complement strand
GCTTGTACTTTGTCTGAAGTTTGTGCACAAAGTACAAGCTGTTACCGTCTCTAACAATAGTAAATTAAGTCTATATGTAGGCCATGTTTAAGGACTGAAAATTACTCAAAGTTATGTCGAAAAACGGGATCGACTTACCCTCATGTTACCTCATCATGAGGCATCAACATCGCTCCTAATTGCAGGTGAGGCAGGAGCACAGTTGCTGCCAGAAGTTTTTAAAAAAATGTGCATGAGCAAATCATACTCAGTCTAGTGAAATGCTTTGTTTAAAATGAAACATTTTAGTTTGGTGACTCAATTTACATTATACCAACGAAAAGATCAATTCAACCATAAACATAAGTGTAGTACTGG
>NW_007599075.1:0-357 GCF_000523025.1 Cynoglossus semilaevis | reverse complement strand
CTGGTTTGATCCCTGGTTGATCCTCCTGTATGGAGGAGGGTTCTCTCCATGTACTCCAGTTTCCTCCAAAGGTACAACACAGTGGGCAAGTAAATGTCCAGGTTCTACCCCACCCTCATCCGTTTACAGCTAGGACTGGCTGATGTTCATTTAGCGATGTGCTAGCAGGTGTGCCAAGCTTTTGGGTTTTCATGTTAGCACCCCGGCAGCTGTTTACAAGTAAAGTGAATGGTGGGTCCACAAACAGGTTGGAGCGGTAGTGTGGTTGGAGCTGCCCACTCACTGTGTAAGGTTAAAAAAAGTGGTTGGAAGTCCAATGACTCTTGTTTAGAGACATTTCCAAGTGTATAAGATTAT
>NW_007599074.1:0-357 GCF_000523025.1 Cynoglossus semilaevis | reverse complement strand
TTTGACCTGAAGCATTCTTCCCATGCATTAAACTGTGTTTAATTTGGAATCTTATCAATTTCAAAATTCAAATAGTTATTAATATTGACCACACTAATTATTTGTAGATATGATTTACTTGTCATTGTCAATTGTCTTTGGTTTATTTTTTTATTCAACCAGCATTCTAATAAGGAGGTGTTTTTCTCTGTTTTGTGGAGATAGAAAGAGAAGTTCCACACACACCTAGCTGTGTTGTACCTGGAGAGAGTCCTATCGCTGCTGTCCAAGTCAGTAACGGATGAGCAGCAAATCTCCACCGCTAGAGAGAAGCTGCAGGGTCTTCTCAGAGAGTCCAACCTGTACAGAGTCAACTTT
>NW_007599073.1:0-357 GCF_000523025.1 Cynoglossus semilaevis | reverse complement strand
AAAAAATGACTTTTTGTGGAGATTTAACTCTAAGGTTCAGCAAATGTTAAGAACATATTTTAAAGAAGCATCCAATCACATTAGGACATGAATTTCCAGGCAGTTTTTTTGCTGCAGACTCTGAAGCTGAAGTAAATGTAAAGGATCAGGTTGACGTTTTATTGAATCATTTTTGTACCTGTTTTCATAATAAACTGTTTATTCAGTGACATCATACGTCTGCTCTCATTCAATTAGAAAAAACCTGGTCCACAGACAAACATTTCTGTCTCCGTCCTGGTCCGTGAGGACAAAGCTCGTAAGAACGCTCGCCTGCAGCTTCAGGCCTGCACACAGAGAGTGACGATCCACAGAGTT
>NW_007599072.1:0-357 GCF_000523025.1 Cynoglossus semilaevis | reverse complement strand
AAAAAAAAAACATTATTATATACCCACTCCTCAGGAGAAGGAGGTCAGTATTGACTCCTTCCTTTCTGCTCTATTCATAGTTTGCGAAAAATAGTCAAAGAATGAAGGCACTTAATGCCGCCCGCACCCCTCCTCTCTCCTATTTTCCTCTCTTCTTTGCCCAGACCCTTGGCCCCGCCCGCCTTAGGGGAATCCAACAACAAACACAGCAGAGCATAAGGTGCGGAATGGCGCAAATAGTAATGGTTTTACCATGGATTTGTGAGCTGGTTCAAATTGTCCACCTTTGAACTGTGTGTGTGTTTCTAAGTGTGAACATTTACTGAAGGAAAGCAGGAAAGGAAAGAGAGTTTTTTT
>NW_007599071.1:0-357 GCF_000523025.1 Cynoglossus semilaevis | reverse complement strand
AGAGCTAGTCGAAACTCTACAATCCTGCCCCGGAATCTGAATAACACGGTGAAATCGGAGCACTTGCGCTAACTTGATGTTTTATCCCGATAAGTGAATTCTAATCACCCTTAAATCATTCAAGATCACATGAGTTGAGAGTTACCTCAAAGTTCCGGTTGTTTCTAAATACTTGATAACCCGACCTGATCAGTTGCTCGATAGTCATTTGAAATTCTAAGTAAAATACAATCTGGAGGTGAACGAGCGGTGTCCCTGCGGAACTGCAACTTACCTCTGTTGTTGACGTCGGCGGTTCTGAAACAGTGAGGAACCAGAAATTTGCTAAAGTCTTTTCATCATGACCCAGTTTTTTTT
>NW_007599070.1:0-357 GCF_000523025.1 Cynoglossus semilaevis | reverse complement strand
CACACACACACACACACACAAGAAACAGGGTTAATAAGAGGCCTAGAAAAACGTAGACATAAATATCAAAGACTGTCTTTATTAAATGGACACAGATGATTTGTTGCCACAGAAGAAAGATTTTTGTCCACTTTATTTTAGCTAACACCTCAGTCATTTAGTTAACTGTTATTACACAGTTTAATCATCTTTCCAGCAGGTAAATATACACGTATGTCCAACTCAAGGCTCTCGGGCCCAATCTGGCCCGCCACGTCATTTTTTGTGGCCCACCAGGGCTAAGCTAATTAAATCAGGGGTGTCGATCTCAGTTTGGTTCATGGGCCACGTCCAACCTCATTAGTTGTCAAGTGGGCC
>NW_007599069.1:0-357 GCF_000523025.1 Cynoglossus semilaevis | reverse complement strand
TCTGTGTTGTTTTGGCATTTAGGGATTTTTATTACATTTTTGACTATTATTTATCACTGCAGTACCAATAAGAAAAAACCTTTTGAAAAAATGCGTCATTTTTTTTCAGTTAATTTGTGGCCATTTTTGACATTTTCACTGCCTATAAGATTATATTGAACTACTCTCTATTTCTATATCACTATCCAAACAATGGAAATAATAACAAGGTATTTTTCCTAAATTGTAACCGGCGATCTGTAAATAAGAAAATCCTAGGAAATAGTCCTATCGAAGTAAAAAAGTTGGACTGTGAGGTGACAAATTCTTCTTGTAGCTTCTTCTGTCTGGGCTCTCCTGCGACTCCTCCTCTCCCTC
>NW_007599068.1:0-357 GCF_000523025.1 Cynoglossus semilaevis | reverse complement strand
CCCTGCCTCCCCTCTCCCTCTCTGATACCTTAACATGGTAGCTTGGATGGGCTACTTAATGGTGATGTTACTTCAGTGCATTCTCGCAGTTTGCGTTTATTTGTTTTCGATATTGTGTGTCCATTTATCATTCTTCCCCTGCACTGAAATGTCACTGGGGGAAGCGCCATTAAAAAGGAAATGGAGGTTGAAAATGTCTCGGCTGAGACTCTGAAATCAATACTTCATTGAACAGATGGGCTTATCAATCGACAGCGGCTGAGGCTGGAGCTGTGTTAGCGCCCGGAGGCACCGATACACCGATACACGGAGAGGGGACCGGTGGGGACAGCAGTGAACTCACAGCTTGTGTAAATG
>NW_007599067.1:0-357 GCF_000523025.1 Cynoglossus semilaevis | reverse complement strand
AAAAAAAAAATGGATTTAACTTTTCTAAATTTCAATAAATATATATTGTTTTACAAATATGGCCAGTAAACACAAACAAACCTACTGTATATTAGTTTGGACATTAAGACCACCTCCCTTCTTGGTCTGTGTCGTGATGCTCACCTGTTTGAATAATTTCTCCCTCTCCTCCTGCGGTGAGCCCAGGTTCTTTTGCTCCGCCTCCATGGCGTCGCGCTTCGCCTCCTGTGTTGACAGAGTCTCGTAGAGACGAACCACTTCCTGTTTCAGCTGGGAGTGAGCCAGCTCCTGCACACAATGACGTCAGATGTAACGCAGGGCCGGAATTTTTCTGAACAGACACCCTGTGATCTGGAC
>NW_007599066.1:0-357 GCF_000523025.1 Cynoglossus semilaevis | reverse complement strand
TTTTTTTTAACATGAATCATTTCTTATTTACATAACTCTAGAGAGAAGAACTGTTTGAAGATAAAGACCAAAATAACAACATGGTTCTCGCCTGCGATGACTCACAGATACAGATGGCGGCGAGGAGTTTGACGGCAATGTACGGAGGCAGGCAGTTCTGGAAGGCTGGCTGTAAGACGTAGTTGGCGAAGGTGAGTGCGATGACAGCCAGTGTGGTGGGATACATGATGAGGACGGCACTCCATAACAACAGGAAGCTGTAGGAGAGAGGAGACACGGAGGAGGAGGAGCTGCTGGGGTTTTCCACACAACAACATTTTACAGTTGAACAAATATTAAATCAGCTAAAAAAAAATT
>NW_007599065.1:0-357 GCF_000523025.1 Cynoglossus semilaevis | reverse complement strand
GGCGTGGTGTGATGTTTAAAGGCACCAAAACAGAACACGTTAACAGGGAAATAAACGAGGTCATGATTAACGAAATGATTGGCCTCTACGACCAGAACGGAGTCCAATAAGAACGTGATTTTGGACATGTCTTCTGTGCTGAACTGTCACTAGAACGACTTCGTCACAAAGCGTCAAAAATTGAATGAGAACTGACTAAAACGGTGACAGTGTTCGTGTTTGTTGATCAAATCTTCAACTTCAAGTCAATCATATCAATAATAAGATTAACATTCAGTTCAGTGTCAGTCACATGACCGTGTGAGACGTGAACTTTGGTGGTTGAACATTTGTGGCCCGTCGTCCTCACTGGGCCCG
>NW_007599064.1:0-357 GCF_000523025.1 Cynoglossus semilaevis | reverse complement strand
TTCGCATGGGAACGAGTTGACGTGTTTGCCAAGGAAAACAGAAAAAAATGAAAATACAAGCAGAGGGCAGTGTAACTGCAGAAGAACAGAATGCCGTCCAATTATCATAGGCCATTGAAAGTAATTTACTGGAATTCATTTGCATTTTTCCCCTGTTTTAGTCTGCCAGTTGGTTAGCCTTTTAGCTTGATTTAGCTCATATTTTGTATCTTAAAGACACCTTGAAATGATTATAAAATTATAATTAGCTCAGTAGACTTGAAAGCCACCCACAAAAACCCCTGAAACATCCCTTTAAAAGGGAGCTCATTTTATTTGGGTTGTAAATACTTCCCCTGCAGAACCAACAAACAGACC
>NW_007599063.1:0-357 GCF_000523025.1 Cynoglossus semilaevis | reverse complement strand
GGAACCGATCACAGATCTATAAAAAGTTGGATGGATCCCTAGACCTTCATCCATCCTGTTCATACGTCTATGAAGCTGATACAGATATTGATGTGGTTACGGCTTTACGGTTACGGTGGACATATCCTGCGTTCGTGTCTGACAGACAGATTATTTTCTAAATATCACTGGATTATCTTAAAATGAATAAAGTAAATAATAAAAAACAACTCAGTCTTTGGCGACGGCTCTAGAAAGTTCCAATCAATCAATCAATACCAGACAACTGGTCTTGTATTTTCTATTGATATTCAGCAGTGGTTACACATACAGTGTGTCATGTGACCCAGTATGTAGAATAAACAAAGCCCCCCCCCC
>NW_007599062.1:0-357 GCF_000523025.1 Cynoglossus semilaevis | reverse complement strand
AATGCACAAACACTTGATGTTGGTGACGTGTTGTCAAATATATTAATATTTTCTCATATACTTGTTATCTTATTTGCATGAAAACAAAGGGGAAATACATGGAAATACAAGGAACCTTGACAGAGAACATAACAACAAAGTTAAAGAAATTAAATG
Organism: Cynoglossus semilaevis; assembly: GCF_000523025.1. NCBI lineage: Eukaryota > Metazoa > Chordata > Actinopteri > Pleuronectiformes > Cynoglossidae > Cynoglossus > Cynoglossus semilaevis. Next base: position 201 of record NW_007599062.1, on the reverse strand, counting down.
ACCTCTACTGTCAGCTTTCATGTGGTTCCCCTGAAGAACCTTAAGGGTGTTATAGAACAAAAGATTAAAAACCATGAATCTATTGTATACCAGGGATACCCAACCCGTGGTCCGCGGACCTGTACTGGTCAGGGGGTCATTTGGTGCTACTTCCTGTCATTTCCATTTCCATTAACTTTTTTTTTTTCATCCTTTGGCTGG
>NW_007599061.1:0-358 GCF_000523025.1 Cynoglossus semilaevis | reverse complement strand
CTGGTATCTTGAAGCCCCACTGTATTGGATGTGTGGTGATAAAACACAGTCTATTCACGCAGATTACTGCTGAATATTCCCTCTGTTGTGGTGTCAGATTTGTGAGGTGGCTAATAAACAGTTCAATGATGCACAGAAAAAAATAAAAACAGCTGAAAATTAGCCTTTTTAAAATTGTCAGAAAGAAATGGGAAAAATGTGTTAAACACTGAAAAAGCTAGAGGTTATTTTTTAAAGGAACAGTCTACAGTTTTAATGTGGGTCACTCTCACACACAGCTGAAGCCCTGCTGAGGTACGGTGCAGGCTGAGGGCTGAGGGGAGGGTGACGCTGGACATGAAGGGAGGAAATTATACAG
>NW_007599060.1:0-358 GCF_000523025.1 Cynoglossus semilaevis | reverse complement strand
TGAAGTTCTGTTTGTTTAGCAAATAACTTCTTGGCTTTGACTTTATATTTTCACAGCTCAGATCAAACACATGTTAACAAGTTCGGTCAAACTAACTAAATATTTTGTCTTGGACTTATGTTGGTGGGTCGCTTCGGTGCCAAATATTTGTTCCACTTCCACTACTTGTTCCAAACAGAAAACAATGGTAGGAAGAACTAACCCTGAGCCCCCTGTGTGCAGTGTGTATTTCCAATCAACAGGAGGCAACAACTGCCAGTGTTTAAATGTCTTTAACAGCCACGTGTCATTTAGTGATTTTTACGTCAGTCAGCAGCGGAGAGGTTTTCTGCTTTTCTCTTTTTTACAGTGAGGAACG
>NW_007599059.1:0-358 GCF_000523025.1 Cynoglossus semilaevis | reverse complement strand
ATTCACTTCTCAAATAAAAACCAAAAAAAAATGAAAAAAATCTCCTATTCTCCTATTTGGCCTCCAGGCAAACAGTAGTCACAGTCGCTGGTAAGTGTAGCAAGTAACAGCATTTACGTCCATTTTAGAGCTAATTCTGAACCTTTTTCCAACACAAAAGGTCATATGGTCTTCTCTAATTTTTTTAATTTTTTTTTTCTCTCAGAAAAATAAGTTTGTGCTCTTGTGATAAAAACGGCCACATCAAAAACTGTATTGTGCCGCCAGAATGAAATTGAGTTCCACAGTTCTGGCCAAATAACATTCTGACAGAGCGGGAACAATAACCTTTGATTCCTTTTCACAGGTGTTTTTTTTT
>NW_007599058.1:0-358 GCF_000523025.1 Cynoglossus semilaevis | reverse complement strand
GCCAATACCCAGCCCTGTTGATTAGCTGACCAATCACTGCAGTGACCACTTGGTGTCTGTAGTAAGAAAATAAAAGGCAAAGTGTGAAACTGTACCTGTAAATGTTTCACTGCGACACGCGTGTTAATTGGACGTCAGCCATCGCTATCGAACCGCCCGAGGTAAATACCCGTTCTTACATATTGAGCGTTAATTTACTACAACAACATGTCATTATATCGAGGTGATGAAAAACTTGTTTCACAAGGTGATAACGCCGACTTACATTCCCTGATAATTGGTGAACATTCCAGTGCTTAATTAAAATGGCTGAGGATGAGAAATGTCACAGAGTTCACACTGAACCGGGGAAAAAAAA
>NW_007599057.1:0-358 GCF_000523025.1 Cynoglossus semilaevis | reverse complement strand
GTACTCTATAGGCTCAATTACCTAGCACTACAGATCTTTACAGATGTTGTTTTTAAACTTCGGATTTAAGTTTTTACTACACATTTTATGTATTTGTTTGAGAAATCGACATAAACACATCACAAAATCAACAGAATTGACAAGACTTTAGGTGTGTGAATTTTAATGCATACTTGCACTTAAGTACGTGATGTTTGCACATCAAAAAATATTGTGATTTGTGATTGCAGGCTAAATCTGTACGTATTTTTGTATAGAGTTAGAGTTGGCAAGAAATGACAGACTCTGTAAAGCTTCGAATTATTTTTGGAGAAAACAACTCTGAAAAATGTATCCTTCCATCTCGAATACCAGACTC
>NW_007599056.1:0-358 GCF_000523025.1 Cynoglossus semilaevis | reverse complement strand
TAGTTCCATATTTTCATTGTCTTATTTTCAATCGGGTTTGATTTTACCGCAGTCACACAGCATTTTATTTTCTTCAAAATTATGCTTTTGGATTTGTGCTGTGCTGTAATCCAAATGAAGATGTCGCTGAGGCGAGGAGAAGTATATGTGGTTAAACTTGAAGACACAACTACATTAATACTTTACCTGATGACTTTCGGAAGGTTACTTTTTTCTCTCTCTCTGCGGCAAAACAACGCATGTTCTAACTGGTCACTTATTCAGTCCCTGCCCGTTAGTCAGCAGTTTCAAATGCAAGGCAACATTGCAAGTTAGTAGCAGGAATCGTGACATGCAGCTGGACATGGGACGCTGTTTT
>NW_007599055.1:0-358 GCF_000523025.1 Cynoglossus semilaevis | reverse complement strand
CTTTGCCTTTGAATATTTATGTGTCTTTGTGCCTGTGGGCGAAGCCAGTTTTATGCAACTACTGACTGTGCGCTACGAGCTAAATTAGAAATATTACATTTTTATTTCCCATTACATCTGACATCTCTGTGTGGACATCTGTGAGCTCAGAGCTCTGTTAAAGTGAATGCCGTGAGTTTGAGTCTCTACTTCTTGCACATGTTCTTCCTACAGTACTGATTGTTCTCATCACCTTATTGCCTTATTGTTCTTTTAGCATGTCTTCTGTCATTAGCGTATATTCAGTCCCTCGAGCAGCAAAGACGAGAAGCTCAAAAATTGAGCACAAATGAGACGATGTGGTGAAATGGTGAAAAGA
>NW_007599054.1:0-358 GCF_000523025.1 Cynoglossus semilaevis | reverse complement strand
GTTGGGTTTATCATACACTATTATACACTGCTGGAACTGCCTTTATATCTAACTGTTTATATGTTGTTCATGTAACTGGTTCTATAATAATACTTATTTTGCTATATATAAACATACACATACAGTACCATAGAGAGAACGTGGTATAGTTTACTTTAGTAAATAGAATTCCAATTTAATTGAATAATAAAGATTGGTATAACAACACCACACACGACGACAACAATTCTGGACTAACCCACTACTACAACTAACACTAATCTACTCCTACTAACTTTATCTACTAATTGTTCAGGTTTTCCATGTTTTTTGATGTTCTGCTACTCATGTTTGTATCTATCTATCTATCCATCCATCC
>NW_007599053.1:0-358 GCF_000523025.1 Cynoglossus semilaevis | reverse complement strand
TGGACATGATTAGAAATGAACAGATCAAAAGGGACAGTGAAGCTGGAGCATTTTGGAGATGCTTTGGAGCTGTGGAGAAAGTGAAACTATTGGACAAAGGCTGTTGGAGATGGAGTTGACAGGTAAGAGGACATTAGGAAGACCTCAGAGGAGTTTGTGGATGTAGTGAAAAAAGACATGGAAGTAGTTGGTGGAAAGGTAGAGGAGGCATGAGATAGGGTGAGATGGTAGAAGACGATCCGCTCTGTTGACCCATGAAGGGAACAGTCGAAAAAAAGAACAAGAATCTCTTTGGTTTTTGTTCATCTTTTGAAAAAATTGGTGGGTGGATGGATGGATAGACGGACAGATGGATGGA
>NW_007599052.1:0-358 GCF_000523025.1 Cynoglossus semilaevis | reverse complement strand
TTAAAACAAAGGATGTTAAGTTGATGGGTTCTTTTGCCAAATTTTGGCACAGAATAAAAAAAATGAATGAAGAAAAACTTCTGCTCTATTGTTCTTTGGGAAACACTGTTCTGTCCCCAACATCTACTTGTAACTAAAATATTTAAGGGTGAAATTACAGTGTGGGAACCGCAGTTTGGACCACAAATTGCAGAATAAACATTGTAGTAGTTCACTGGTGTACATGTTTCCCTCTGGGTTTCAATGTGCAAAACACTGCCTGCCACATGCTAACAAGTGACTAAATGAGCAGTTTAAGTGCAATTCATGAAACAAAGGAGTTACTTTTTTTTTTACATTAATTTGTTGTACTGCATTG
>NW_007599051.1:0-358 GCF_000523025.1 Cynoglossus semilaevis | reverse complement strand
AATATGAGACTAAATAAATGCCAAGGTGCCGAAGTCTGAGAAAGCCATATAAAGTTTTCAAAAAGGGAGATTGCCTGATGATGGAAGAGATGTTAAGAGGAAGACAAGTGATTACTTTGTGAAAAATGCATGGTGAATCTCTTGTGCTATTTTGTGAAAAACATCAAGCTCACAGAGCTGTGTGCCAACGTCACTTTCCCCAACACGGCACTGTAAAGAGATGCAATCATTTTCTGCGGGTTTATACTTAACTTTCACACTCACACGTAAAGAGGAACAGGAACAAACGGGGTTGGCCTGAGAAAAATCGTGTTTTTCAAGTATCATTTAGTGGTTTCATAGTTTAGTACAGGGGCTA
>NW_007599050.1:0-358 GCF_000523025.1 Cynoglossus semilaevis | reverse complement strand
TGTAGCTCTGTATCCTGACAGTTCATATACATACAAAGACGTATTAACAAAATATAACTCAAATCTAAATCATTCGCACACTCTCTCTGTGTCCGTGTGAGTCGGTCTCATCAGGTCAACCAGTTCACTTTTCTTCACCTGGTTCACTGATCCGACCACTAGACTAAAAGTCGGTTTAAAACAATCCAGCCAAGTCAACCAAGAAGTGTTTAGTCTGCAACAAGCTGCAATAACCAAAACATGCCACCAGGTTCTACGTACACTTATGATGGTCTGGAAACCACATTAAACCAACCCACACGGAAGTGTTTTTACACAACGATTGAGGGACAACAGCCGTAACAACGATGTTAAAAAT
>NW_007599049.1:0-358 GCF_000523025.1 Cynoglossus semilaevis | reverse complement strand
TTCACTGTTTGACCTCACCTCTTGCCTCTGCTGCCCCCCGCAGGTACGGCCGGTGTCATCATCTCCCTGTCGCGCATCTTCACCAAGCTGCTCATACCTGACGAGAGGAGGAACACACTCATCTTCTTCCTGGTGTCCATCAGCATGGAGATGCTCTGTTTCCTGCTGCACCTGCTGGTGCGTCGGTCCAGATTCGTCCGCTACTACACTGACCACGCTCAGGGCAAAGGCCAGGGCAAAGGTCACGACCCGCGGGACAACGGGACAGGATACATGGTCCATCACGACGTGACTGCAGAGGAAGTAAGATTTGTAAGTCTGTCTGTCACATGACCTGATCGTTTACAGTACAATGTAC
>NW_007599048.1:0-358 GCF_000523025.1 Cynoglossus semilaevis | reverse complement strand
CTGACTGGCTGCTGCTCCTTCCAGGCCTCAGAACCACTTCATTACAACAGGAAGAGAGAGTTAACTACACATCAGATCTGTGTCCCTCCGCTTAAACGGTCCCTTATGGTTTGCTGCTTTCTCAGAATAGTCACATTGTCCATAGAAAACATTATAGTCGTCATAATTACTGTCTCTGTGAAGAGCGAGTGGTGAAGCGGTCGTACAATTGTGGATTCTGATCATTGACATGATCCACTAATCTAATGCTGGATCCTTCACTTCCTCCTGAACTCGGCCAGTGGGAATTAGTGTGATTAGACTGTGGCATCCTCAGCTGACAGGAGCCAACGGTGTGTCTTCAGGACGAGCAATCTCT
>NW_007599047.1:0-358 GCF_000523025.1 Cynoglossus semilaevis | reverse complement strand
TTAGCCTCATTAGCAAAGGTTAGTAGAAACTTGGAAACATTTTCATAGCAACATGCATTGTGTGTGTGTTTGTCTTTCCCTGTGACTGTGACTCTTTCTGTTTCATTTTACACTGAGCTAATGTGAACTAATTAGCCCAAAAGAATCTGGACCTGGTGTCGTTCTCCTACCTGATCTCCGTCGACCAGATCCATCTGTGCTGTGAGAGTGAACACATCTATAATTAGAACGATGCTGCCTGGATCTCCACTCCACTAAATTACCTCGCCGTCTTTCTGCCCAGAATAGCGCGACTATTTACATTTTTGAATGCTTCAGCGACTGCACCCTCTGATTCTACTGAGGCAGGGATTTGGAC
>NW_007599046.1:0-358 GCF_000523025.1 Cynoglossus semilaevis | reverse complement strand
ACAGGTGATGGTGATGACACTGATTAATTATAGGGAACAGACAGGAGGGCAGAGAGGGACAGACACGTCAGGCTGGATGATAAAGGCTAAAAATGCCCCTAGTTTTGTAATAATAAAAAAAAATATATTAACAATAAACAGCAAATAATATTGTTATTTTGGTGTTTTTTTCATTTTATTTGAGGGACCCCTGCTCTAAATAATATATATGTATATATATGGCCCTATAGGGCGTAACCTATCCTCGACCATTGACAGTTGGGATTGGCTCTAGCGCCCTCTACCCGCAACTCTACAGAGGGAAGTGCTGTCAAACACAAATTTTGGTCACGACCACAACCTAAATAGATGTCAAGCG
>NW_007599045.1:0-358 GCF_000523025.1 Cynoglossus semilaevis | reverse complement strand
CTCGTATCTCGAGGTATTACTGTAATTTCAATTAGAAACAATTCAAAAGAACAGCGGTTTAAAGAAGCCGAACCTCACAAGAGTATAACGATACTGTAACGTACTACAACTGAGGAATACCTGGGTTTTAGCCTCTTCTCTCTTAGCCGCTTTGTGGTACTTCATTAAGTACCTGTGGAAGTACCTGTGTTAGCAGGTCAAGTATTCGTTAAAAGGTTTCTCTTATGTTTTGTTCTCATTATATTCTTTCTTTATTCGTCTTCTTTTCATTCTTTTTCTCCTTTTTCTTCCTCTCTTCTTCCTCCTTTATCCTTCTCCATGAAGGACCTGCGCATTGTTGCTGCAGTCAACCATGAAT
>NW_007599044.1:0-358 GCF_000523025.1 Cynoglossus semilaevis | reverse complement strand
TGCCTTTTCACTGTTGGGATTCCAAGGTGCTGTATGTTACTGTGGCTCTTTTTCAGAACAGGCTGTTCCGGCAGTTGTCAGATATTTGGTATTATTATTGTTCACTACACCAGCTTCAGCTCCAGTCCTAACATTACATTATTTATTCGGCTTACCAGCCCTCAGGACACCAAATAGACCGACTTTTAGTTTTATTCTGACAACTGACAAGAAATGGATGCATTGAAACACAACAGTGTAGTTTTTGAAAGAAATGTGTCTGAAATGTACTGTTCCTATCTATGCCTGTGGAGTTAGCAGTCATGGAAAATAAAAAATAAAAATAAATGTAGCAGGAGGTCAGTAATAATAATAATAA
>NW_007599043.1:0-358 GCF_000523025.1 Cynoglossus semilaevis | reverse complement strand
TAGACCTGGTAGACCTCCTGAACAGCGGAACATAAAAACCGTGGACAGTGCGTTAACAGTGCATGAATTAAACAAAGGCTCCACATTAGTAGGACAGACGTAAATACACGACAAAAACACACACATCTTTAACACATTTATCGTTGAAGAGACAAAGCTTTTGAAGCTGAACATAAGACTAACACAGAAACACAGTCCACTGGGACGTAGACCTGCCGTCCCGTCCGGTATCAGCCGTTACGGTAACATTGTTGAAGGACCATTAGATTTTCCAAATAACAAACCTGTTTTAGATCACGTCAGAGTCTGAATGAGCTGTTCTCAAACATTCAAGGAAGTAAATTAATAAAACTGAAGT
>NW_007599042.1:0-358 GCF_000523025.1 Cynoglossus semilaevis | reverse complement strand
AAAAAAAAAAAAAAAGCCAATCATTTCCAAGGGCAACACTGTCACCGCCAACAAAGAAAAAGAGGAGTGCTTTATTTTACTGATTTTGATAACAGATCGCAAGTGTGTGTCAGGATGAACCAAGTGAATCGACTGTTTCTGTACAATGACAATAAAGACTTTTTTGACAGTGAAAACAGTTCAAGCCTGTAAGACCTGCATTTGGGCTTACAATGCCCAATAACAGGTAAAACGTTGATTTAGTTTATTCAGTTTATTCATGGCCTCAACACAGTGAAATAATTGGTGGTGAAAAATTCTAATCTCAGGATTATAGTGTTTGTTTAACAGATAGCGTCAGTGCAGAGGGATTTTCCTC
>NW_007599041.1:0-358 GCF_000523025.1 Cynoglossus semilaevis | reverse complement strand
TCTTAAACTAGTGGTTCTAAAATGTTCTAACAAACATTTACTTGTTTTTTTAACGACAGGTTTTTAGCTAAATTCTGTTACATTTATATCTAATCAGCCACAATCACACGATGAGTACTTTTTTCCCTTTACACGTTTACACAATTCCAATTATTGTTATTCAATTCACTTTGTCAGCAGGGTCAATAATCAAGCCCACACCTTTTTTGGAAAAAAAAAATATTTGTGACATTTAAACCTTTAATATATTTATTGTCAAGTTTCCTGTAAATTGTTTGGCTACTGAAACTTTAACAGGAAGGTAGAAGGCAGTTTATGAAGTAACACAGGTACACACACACGATGAAGCAACATCCTG
>NW_007599040.1:0-358 GCF_000523025.1 Cynoglossus semilaevis | reverse complement strand
TGTGTGTGTGTGTGTGTGTAGCAGTGTTTTGGACAGAGTTTGTATTTTCCTTGTAGCCTTGAACAGGATTGAAGTGTTTGCCTCTTGGTGGGAAAAGGAAGGTGTTTGATAAATCATGTAGAAGGAAACAGTGACATTCAGCCAAAAACGAGAATCAGTCATTAACGCCGATGAATATTAAGTAAACTCAGGGTCAACACGTGCGTTTGTACACAGTGCTACTGTTTCCCACCAAACTTTAAAGCGAAGTGTTGACTGTGGTAGCTACGTCACTTCGGAGGATACAACCATTTCCTTTCTCCCACTGGCTGCATCCTGTCACCAGGTGCATCTTTACTCGCTGCTGCTGCTGCTGCTG
>NW_007599039.1:0-358 GCF_000523025.1 Cynoglossus semilaevis | reverse complement strand
GGGCTTTCTCAACACACTGCAGCCGGCTAAAGTGGGATTTAAACCTGAGACCACTTTAGCCGCTGATCACAGTAGAACCAAGGCTAAAAGAAAACCCATTTCAACGAAACGCGACACGTCGACAGAGGGGGCTAGGCTGAGATCAACTCTGTTGGTCATTGGACACGCGCGTCTTTTCTGTGTATTTAAACTGTCCCGTGGGGCAGTGGACTCTCTTGGGTGCTACTCTTAACACAACATGGCTCTGAAAAAAAATGATGTCCGCACACACACACCCTCACTCATTGTTCCACGGATAATGTTGGTGTCAGAGCAGTGAATCAGACTGACCTAGATGCTTATTCTGTGTGTGTGTGTG
>NW_007599038.1:0-358 GCF_000523025.1 Cynoglossus semilaevis | reverse complement strand
AAAAAAAATCTCATCCTACAAATGCAAAATAACCTGGCGTTATTGGTTGTATTACTATGATAATTATAAAATGTTCCATTGAGCAACTTTCTCCTCAGACTCAAAATAAATCTTTAACTCAGAACCAGCCTGAAGCCAAACAGTAACAGAATGTTCCAGCGAGATTCAGGGCTGAAACTCCACAGCTCCACAGCTCTGTTGGTTTGTTTATTAGTTTCAGTTACACAGTGTGCCAACAACTGAATGTTACAGTCACACAGTTGACTTAAGGGGAAAGATAAAGTGAACTCAGCCATCGGCCAGGTCAGTGGAAAAAAGGAAACGTAATAATATAAACAGATCAGAAATCAGGGTTCTA
>NW_007599037.1:0-358 GCF_000523025.1 Cynoglossus semilaevis | reverse complement strand
TGTGTATATATATACGTATATATATATGAATGAATATATGAAATATATGTATATATGAATATGTCTGTGCACACGTGTGTATATTGTGTTCTGCATACCAAACGGTCCTCCAGATTTTTTTTTTTTGCTCAGGCAACATTGGTATGTAAGCTATGGAACATCATTAGGGGATAAATACTATGTGCTGCTTCTTTAAGGACCAAAAAAAAAAAAGTTCCTGCATGTTAGTACAAGCTGTCACACGGTACATTAAAATGAAGTCAATGCTTTGGGCCCACAGCGATGACTTATTTATAACAGCAGTAGCGTTTAAACTACTGTGATTAAATCCAGCAGGTGCTGTGTCTTAGTAGAAAAG
>NW_007599036.1:0-358 GCF_000523025.1 Cynoglossus semilaevis | reverse complement strand
GGAGCCGTCATCACAGTGCAGCTCCAACATGACAACCTATTTATCAGATACTTTGTCCCAGAAGGGCAGAGCGGCTGCTCCCATATGATCTATTTGCCTGAAGTTGATGGTCTGCCTCTCACTGACAAATGAGCCGTTCTTGAACAGGCCAATTACTCAAAGACACTGTGGTGTGACCTGAGTCAGAGGGCAAGCCCCGATCTCCACTGCAATTACTGCACAGATTCTCAGACTCCGTCCACCCTCAACTATCGCAAGGCGCTCGGAAAGACTAATTAGTGGAACATCAAAGCAGAGTGGGAAACACTTTAGAGGATGAGGTTTCACAGCCCTGTAACAGTCAGTGTAACAGTCACTG
>NW_007599035.1:0-358 GCF_000523025.1 Cynoglossus semilaevis | reverse complement strand
CACAGATTCCAAACCCAAGGTAGATGGGGTCAGTGTTTTCTTTTCTTTGTCCTTGTTACAGTCCTTATTCACTTTGTCTGAAACACAAATATTTGAAGATCAATGTTTTCTCCTGTCTTCAGGCTGACATGTCTCTGGATGCTCTCAGTGCTCTTGGGGATACTTTGCCCACAGATTTGCCAAAACCTGAACTCCCCAAACTCAGACCTGAGGACATTGTGTCTGTACGTAACAAAACTTCAGAGGAACAGAAATCCTGTTGTATCATTCATTGATTTTATTTCTGAATTTATCTCTAATTTCATGTTTTCTCCTCTTGTCCAAGGAAAACAAACTGAAAGAAGAGGAGGGGGTTCGT
>NW_007599034.1:0-358 GCF_000523025.1 Cynoglossus semilaevis | reverse complement strand
GTGTGCACAGGATGTACAGACGGACGTCCAACATGGCTGGTCTGACCTTTCCTCCCACGGCCCTGATGGCGCTGAAGGTAAAACGAAGTAAAGCTAAGTTTAAATGCTTTCGCCGAACCAGCGTGAGGTAACAGCGCTTTGGAAATTAGAAATTAGAAAATGGGAAAAATCATTTGAAATATCAAACAAACATACAAAGACAGAAAACGTTGCAGGTATACAATATAATATAATAAAGTCAGAGTCAAATAACGACCCCCAAATATAACCCACCCAACTCCCCTGGATACTTCTATTATACTTATTATATTGCCCCTAGTGGATGAATCTGTCACAAAGCCAAGTGGGGAAAAAAAAA
>NW_007599033.1:0-358 GCF_000523025.1 Cynoglossus semilaevis | reverse complement strand
CTGTACTGTAGTGTACTGTGCTGTACTCCATTATCTCCTCTCCAGTACGTCCATCGGTTCAGTACTACTGTCTACTCTTCCTCTTTGCAACATTTACTTAACGGTGTACTGTGTGCCACCTGCTGTACACCATGAATACTACACCGTGTACTTACGCTGCAGTCACATGTGGTGCAGGAGTCTTTTTTCCAGCGTTCTCCGTCCGTCCGGTCGTGTCCCTCACTGTCAGTGCAGTCCGTTTTGCTCAGACGGGCTTCAAGTCTTTTAATCTGCAGCAACAGAACGACAGGGACGACACTCAGGGTCGGAGGTCAAACTGCTAGGACCACAAGCATCAACCTTTATGGTTTGTTTTTAA
>NW_007599032.1:0-358 GCF_000523025.1 Cynoglossus semilaevis | reverse complement strand
ATTTTCCTTTTTCATTTCCCGTGTTTTATTTCTTCTCAAAACGTGTAAAGGAGAAGTTCTTTAATTAGTTCATTTGTTTGTAAAACTATCGTTACACAATAACCTGTTTGGCATTGGAAAAGGAACACAAAGAAGAGCCTGTTCTTGTTCAAACAAGTCATACATACCTAAGAGTGAGTCCAAGTACATGTAACCGCACCCAAAGTTTTCTGGTGGCACTCTGACTAGTCCTGAATGGGTAACAAGTCTCCACCTATTGTGTAGACAAGAAACGAGAGTGGAAGAGTGAATGTAAGAAAAAAAAACCCCACAGGCTTTATGAAAATTATTTCTATTTGTATTCTAAGCAAAAAAAAAA
>NW_007599031.1:0-358 GCF_000523025.1 Cynoglossus semilaevis | reverse complement strand
GGTCCAGACGCACAGCTGGGCTATGGCTGGTGCACGAGTGGGTGGGGGCAATGGGTGTGTGTGGAGAGCCGCCGACGTCTTTGGTCTCGTCTGAGTGGAAGTGAGCAGCATAGAGAAATAAAATTGCTCCCCTGTTCCTAGTCCTGGCCTTTGTCCTGTGCACGACACAATGATTTCGCTACTAAAAAGACCAAAAGAACCTTTGCGCCAGAAATATTTTCAGCAGAATTCATCTTTAGCTTTCACGCTTTCCGCCATCCGTAACCGAGCTCAAGTGGTTTCAGTATAAACAGATACATGGCGTTGGCGCCTGAGTCGTACTCACTGTTCTTTCTGTTTAAACGCTCGTTGTATTGAC
>NW_007599030.1:0-358 GCF_000523025.1 Cynoglossus semilaevis | reverse complement strand
CTGCTAATATTGGTTGGCTGATAGTATCGATTGGCCCGATATTATGGGGGACTGTTTTCATCATCCTGCCCCTCCTGAATTTCTGACCATTGCCACCTGCAACGTGTGTATTACACTCCTGCCCACTCCCGCAATGTACTGTATATGTCCAATCCAATCCAAGAATATATAACCGCACGTAATGCCGGCAAATAGCAACAAGGTTGTTAGTGGCTTAAATAACACTAATAAATAACATAAAATAAACAAAGTTAATGAGTGAAATAAATGGTTTTTACATGCTGTACAAATCACTTCGCTATAGTAGTGCTGTGGAGGAAGACTACGTTGCTTAATTAATGAACGTTTGTTAATACCT
>NW_007599029.1:0-358 GCF_000523025.1 Cynoglossus semilaevis | reverse complement strand
AAAAAAATACAATAAATCCTCTTTAGTGCGAACACACCCACTGTTGAGCAGAGGCCATGGGCGGCCATGGATGTGGGCTCTGTCCATATTGACTCAGCCGATGACAAATATAATGATGGCTCAGGGTTCATTCTGCATAGGATATTACTTTGATGGTTTCCCCCTGTCATACCATGTTCGATTACAGCTGGAGCAGCTGTTTAAAGTTTCAAATATTTCACATTTCCCTGATGTTTTGTTCCTACTGCTGTTTCTTAGAGCACTGAAACGGTTTATGCACTTAGTGTTTAAAAAAGGCAATTGGAATTCCAGTGAGGGACTGATGCAGCGTTTACATCAGGGGTGTCAAACATACGGC
>NW_007599028.1:0-358 GCF_000523025.1 Cynoglossus semilaevis | reverse complement strand
TTAAATTAAACCTGCTTTAATTTCAGGCCACCACAGATTTGGGATTTTAAAAAAAACACCTTCTCTTGATGTACTGTACGTGCAGGCCTTCAGGCCAACACCGGACGCGACTGTAAGTTGACTGACCCTCCCCATTTGAAACGTTGTAATGGTCGCTCTGGTGGCGTCAATGTCCCAAAGGCCAGTCTTTGGCCAGTGGAATGAATTGAGCCAGTGTTAAACAGATAAGCGCCTAAACCAGCCTCTATAGGAGCTGAATACATTGACACAGTCCCTGACAGTGAAGGTTGACCTCCACTCCCACTCACAACACACACAGCATTCCTCCAAAAGTGTGAGTGTGTAAGAGTGTGTGTCT
>NW_007599027.1:0-358 GCF_000523025.1 Cynoglossus semilaevis | reverse complement strand
TTTGAACTTTTTGAACCTTTAAAATGTTCTGCAGCGTACTTTCAAATATTAGAAAAATACCAACTACGATTCTTGAAATATTTTGGAAGTGAACGTCCAAAGTTTTTACAGAAGCTACTGTTATTACAAACAGCCAGAACAAAATATCTGATGAAAAAAAAAGCAATTTTTACAATTATTTTCTAACTATCATTCTTTACAATTAATTTTACTGGTTTGTAGTGCAGCGCGGGGGTCCTCAAACCACCGGTTGGGGAACAGTGCCGATCCCTAGGTCATTTTGTATCGTAAAAATGTACTTCCGTTTTTCTTATTTACTTAATTGAAAAATAATCCGGTCATATCCCTTTACTTTTTT
>NW_007599026.1:0-358 GCF_000523025.1 Cynoglossus semilaevis | reverse complement strand
AAGTTGACGCGCATTGACAACGTGTGATCCCTTTAAAATGTTTCCTTCTTTCCTCCTGACCGGGTTAGGGTCTATTTTTAATGGAGTGACTTGTGTTTGTTGCACTTGTTGCTGGAGTGAGAAGGCGGTCAGTGAAAGGGTTAAGGATGGCCTCCAGCTGTATGAGATCACAAGAACATTTTCGCACCTCTTAAGTTACAGATGTCACAAGTGCAAGGACAAGTGAGCAGCGGTGAAGACAGGGGTGCAGGCAGATAGATGGGCTCCCAGTCTCCCACAGTTAGTGTTTCTTACCTCTTTAACTTTGTCAGGACCAGACCTTCTGAACCAAGTTTCGACAAAGTACAAGCACAAAAAA
>NW_007599025.1:0-358 GCF_000523025.1 Cynoglossus semilaevis | reverse complement strand
TGGCAAAGAAGCTGAGAGTAACATTATGTAAAAAAAGAAGAAGGCATTTGCGCAGGTTTCATTCAAGAGTTTAGACATGCCCTTGTAAGGACTGAGAGATCGCTGGTGTATTGAAGCAAATGGGTAGGAAGGTAGTCGCCGTTCCATTAGGTCAGAAAACATGAAGGAAACGGTGGTGGATTGAAGCGGTAGAGGCAGGCATGAGCTGAAAAATTGTGTGAAAGGTGGGAGTTGGAAAGAAAAAGAAGAATTTGTACTGGTTGGATAAAGAGCGACAGATGTGGAAAAAACTTAAATTTAGATTGGAATGGGAGTGTGATAAGAGAGAACAATGAGTACGTTCAAGAATTAAACACTG
>NW_007599024.1:0-358 GCF_000523025.1 Cynoglossus semilaevis | reverse complement strand
ATTTGTTTTAAATTAGTTAAATTATTCATTATTTCACTACAGCCTACTGTGGCCGGTACCAAATGACCCACTGACCGATCCATGATGATTGGAGAGCCCTGCTTTAAGAAACAACTAATAAACTGAGAACCGTTGTTGTGGTTATGGAAGAGCAGAGATAAAATTGGGTCCTAAAAATGATAGCACGTCATCAGAGATTTAGTACAGATCATTTAGATCAGCGGTGGCCAAGAAGTAGATTGCGATCTATAAATAAAAATATACATGTGATTATATAGTGTGCAGTAGAGACCATATACTGTAAGACGTCATTGAGTTACATGTATTCATGTATGTATATAAATATATACATATATAT
>NW_007599023.1:0-358 GCF_000523025.1 Cynoglossus semilaevis | reverse complement strand
ACAACTTGTCAAGTTTTTCTATGTTTGTTTGTTGACGTTTTCAGTCTTATTTTGTTCACGTTCAACTATTGTGCTAGAGTTGGTTTTAAATTGTTGACTAGACAAATACTTTGCCCTTTCTCTAACTCTGGGATATTCAGTTGAATTATCAAGACGTTGGTCGTCTGTTAAATGTGCAGGGAAGTTATCGCACCACTGGGGCGTCCCCCTGTAGTCTAGGCCTGTAGCAAAGGAACTCCAAGGATGTTCCACGCAGCTGAGTCAGCTGTGACTGAACGCTCTGAGAAATAAGGATGGGGCAGGAGCTGAAAAACTAGAATCTGCTCCTAATCGCCCTGGAGGCCATGTGTAGACCTGC
>NW_007599022.1:0-358 GCF_000523025.1 Cynoglossus semilaevis | reverse complement strand
AGCAACAGGAGTGTAAACAGTAAAACCGCTGCTCTGACTCTGGTTCCTACCTGGAGTTGGTCATGTCCGCCTGCCCTCCTTGACTCTTCTCCAGCCCAAGTTTGGTGAAAATTCCCACCAGCACCATGATGGCCACTACTCCACAGATTATATACACAACCATGTAGGTCCGGTCCTGGTCTGGTTCCTGCGGGGCCTCCGTGACAGCTGCCACCGGTTTGCCCGTGTTGGCCCACACAGGTGTGTCGTAGTTGGAGCAGGAAGTCTGGTCCAGGCTGTGGATTTTGAACTGGCAGCAGAAGCGGTAAAAACAGGACCCACAACAGAACATGTAGATGCCAGCGTTGCAGTTGAACGG
>NW_007599021.1:0-358 GCF_000523025.1 Cynoglossus semilaevis | reverse complement strand
AATTATCAGAGCAAAGGTAAAATACGGGATCGTTCTATGTAAAACAGGATTAAAACAGTGTACTGGAAGGTTTTGACTAATGTTGACTGAGAACACAAAGAGGAAATAAACATCGGACGTATAAGTTAAATATTAATCAAGAAAAAGTTGTGTTTAAAAGTTAAGCTGTGAGACAGATATACTGTATATTGTGGTATAAAGTTGTACTTTTGACAGGACCACCTCAGTGGTGGTTAAGGTAGGGGTTAAGGTGCAATTTTCTCAAAGTGCTTGTGGTTTTGTGGCGACTGGCCGAAAAGCATCACCTCCAAAAGAAAAGAAAGAAAATGGAGAAGACTAAGAAGCAATGACTCAAAGT
>NW_007599020.1:0-358 GCF_000523025.1 Cynoglossus semilaevis | reverse complement strand
CCCTGCATCCACTCACGTTCATCTGGTATTAGTCTGTCCCTGGCGTCCTGTGTTTCAGCTGAGTGAGTAATCAGTCTTCAGGTCTGCAAAGCTCCCCTTCAAGGCTGCGATCAGTGTGACAATTAGGCCGGTAAATAAAGATAATGTGAGCCATCCGGGGTCCTTAACTGCTGCACTGCAATTAACTGGGCTGATTGGTGGGCAGGACCCTAACAAGGATACTGAGACACAACGGCAATGTTAAGGTAGTCAGGTTAACCACTGCATTTTTAACTAGTGGATAAATGTAGAGTTTAAGAGGGCGATTGACTCAAAAGGATTAAGAAGTGGAAGATAAACTGGAAAATGAACCGATGAA
>NW_007599019.1:0-358 GCF_000523025.1 Cynoglossus semilaevis | reverse complement strand
ATTTGCTAAGACTAAATGCTTGTTTATCACCCTTAAGACACTCGCCCAGCTTTATGTTTTAATTTTTCATTTAACATCACACTCGGCTAATGTGAGTTATGTAAAGTACGTAGATGTTAAAGTTAGCGGGCACAAACACAACTGATAAACAACAGCGCATACCGTTGGCAGGTACTCATGCTCCATCAGTCACTTAAAGTGTGAGATTTCATTTGAGCTAAATGGTATGCTCCAGCAACAGCTGGGGCCACTGCATCAAAATGATATTAGTGCACAAGTCAAAACAAAGATGATGAGAAACACAAAGGCCTTCTGGGATTCAACACTTCTCCCAGGCAGCACTGCTGGATATAAAAAA
>NW_007599018.1:0-358 GCF_000523025.1 Cynoglossus semilaevis | reverse complement strand
CATTTGACACTTGTTATTTTCCAGGTAGTCACACTTAAATTTCTGCAACATTGCGCAGGCACAGAGACATTAATCGTCATCATCCATATTTAACTACAAGGAACCCAGACACTGATCTTTTTTCTTCCTGCCAGTAGAACCGATTTCCGGGGTTTCTAACAACGCAACATCACGCTAGCTTTTAGACAAATGTCTGCCGTACTAAAGCCACGGGTCAATTATTATGTCCCAGAGTTTATGCACCCAGGAGGACTCTTTAGCTTCCATGCTAACAGTAACACAAATAATTAATGGGTTGATGAGCAGCATGCGCAGGCACAGAGGGACTGATGATGATTTTGCGAGGAGACTTATTTTG
>NW_007599017.1:0-358 GCF_000523025.1 Cynoglossus semilaevis | reverse complement strand
CTCTTTTTCCTCCAAAGTTCCAAACCTCCCACCTTCCAAGGTTCTTGATAACCCAAAAACATTCTATAGTGTAGTAAACCACAGTATAGTAGTGTAACTGCGGAGACGGTGTTCTGTAGCAGTTTGGTTCCCCAGAGCGGGACTGGACATACTTGGTCTAAAACCTTCCAGTTCCGTTACTGTGTTACAGTGTTCTACTGACGGTCTTTTCTCACACACCAGGTTCAGACCTCACTGCAGTTCACACCAACAGTTGTCCCTTCACTTGATTTGCCCTAATCCACAAGAGCGGTGTGAAGCTTTGACAATGAGTCACATACCTTTAATTACACCAAGTATGCCCCCTGCCCACAGACAC
>NW_007599016.1:0-358 GCF_000523025.1 Cynoglossus semilaevis | reverse complement strand
GTGTGTGTGTGTGATGCAAATCACAGTTTTCTTCTGTAGTCCCTGTTGTTGACTCTCTCCATTATAATCCAGCCAACCGTCCGTGCGATATTCCCAGGAGAAGGCGGCGTGATGAGATTGGGAACGCTGATCAAGCAGACTGTGTTTAACAAATCAAAGGATTATTATCGAATCTGATGAAACCTACTGACACAGGACACACATGAAAGGAACCCACTGAGGGCTGTGCATCATATTACACACGGAACACCAGGAGAAGGATTTACAAATTAATTCAGCACAATGACAACATCATGGGGATTAATAAGGTTCCTGAGCAGGCAGCAGCGGACTACTCCGGGATCAAACCCCTGACCCT
>NW_007599015.1:0-358 GCF_000523025.1 Cynoglossus semilaevis | reverse complement strand
AAACCTCCCTCCCTCCTTTGAAAGGCCATATAAAGGAGGTGGGGGGAGCAGCACCTAGGTCACTCTGCTCTCAGACACGGAGACAATCCCACTCTGACTGGACACTCACTCAGTGGACACTCACATTCCCAGGGGACAGACTGGTTATCCTGAGAACTTCTGAGATTCTGGACACAACAAAGACCTAACAGGCTGAAAAAGTGGAGAAGAAAGAGAAGAAAAAAACCTGAATTGTTCCTGAGCATCATCGCTGTTATCATCCACGTCACCATCATCAGGAGGACCACACAAACAAATCTGTAGAGAAGAAAGAAGAAGCAGAAGTTTATCCTCCAAAACTTCCATCCCAGCCATGAGG
>NW_007599014.1:0-358 GCF_000523025.1 Cynoglossus semilaevis | reverse complement strand
GATCGCTAGTTTGGCCACTTACCTGGTCCTGCGCTACAGAGTGGGTCTGGGGCGTTAGTCAGCACGCATTGTTTGACCTTCTGAAATTTCATTTTCTCACTTAAATTCATTTAGTTGTGTTTAGTTGATGTACTGTGTCACAATCACAAATAATTCACTTTCAATTTAGGTTGATTTAATTTCATTATCAAATGTAATCAAATATAAACAATATTGTTCAGTATAAAATCTGATGGAGAAAATATTTCAGTTGTGATGTAATAATCTCTGCAAAATAAAATGACATGAAAAATAATTTAGTATCTGTCCAATTATTGTCTCCAATTGTCTGATTTTAGAAGTGAATTCTGGAGCTTGT
>NW_007599013.1:0-358 GCF_000523025.1 Cynoglossus semilaevis | reverse complement strand
TTTTTTGAAACACAAATTCTACTCCATTTTCAGAGCAGTCTGGGATCAAATTCGAACCCATAAACCATTCTCAACTCATGGCTTGTTCGCGGCGATACTTTATCACAGTATAGTAGAGCAACGTAAATTATTTGCAGAACACATTGTTATTTGAGGTTGTTTCATAAAAGTTGCATTACCTCAAACTCCAGTTTATGCTGCAGAGCCCAGTTCTGCAAGAATCTGGGGTCCACAATAGTAGTACACACAATGATTTATGATGTTTTTATACCAGTTCCTTTTTCTGATGCAACTCAAGCTGGGATTTGTGGATTAGGTGGAATCGAACCCCGAACCGTTTCTTAGCAGTCCTTAGAAT
>NW_007599012.1:0-358 GCF_000523025.1 Cynoglossus semilaevis | reverse complement strand
TTTTTTTTTTTTTAGTTTTATTTTCCGAAACCGATCGTTTGCGTCTCCAAATGTGAAGCAGAAGGTTCTCGTTGGGTTCCGACGCGTTAATGCAGTAGTAAAACTTTACAACAGAGAATGAATGGGGCCTGGCTGTTATTCTGTTGCAGATGCACATGACAGCTGTGTCAGCTATATGGAAGTGGAGCAACTGCGGCACTATTGGTTTAGGACTCACACAATGTAAACAGTTTTATGTCGCCTCATACAGTCAAATAAATAAAGGCCGTGAAAAAAGGCTGAGACAAACGCTGACACGGTTATGCTGCGGCGTTACACAGGACCTCAATGAGTCACTTTTTGTTTATTCCTGGTCCGA
>NW_007599011.1:0-359 GCF_000523025.1 Cynoglossus semilaevis | reverse complement strand
GAGCTGTGAGCTGTGAGCTCTCTCTCTGATTGAGTCGTAACCAAAGCTCATTGGTCGTTGCTAAATGACTCAGAAGGCGACACCGGTCCTAACGATTTCATTAACGATTGTCGTCATCAGACCGTCTCCACACCACCAGGGGGCAGAGTAGACTCTTCTTTCTTCATCAAGCTGCTGCAGGTGCTTTGTCGTGGCCCCTCTGCTGCGGAGCTCTGTGATTGGAGCAGAGCTCGACCGTCTGACAGTGACAGGCTTTGAACAACTTCCTGTCGATTATGGACGACCCACCACGATGGTACCGTAGCCAGAAAGAGTTCCAGTTCCAGTTCTTCCACTGGACTGTTCAGTGTTTAATCACA
>NW_007599010.1:0-359 GCF_000523025.1 Cynoglossus semilaevis | reverse complement strand
AAAAAAAATGAGAGAGAGGTTACTACGGGAGCCTGAACTGAAGTTAGCTGATGCTATCAAAATTGGCAACGCCAGCGAACTTGCTCAGCAGCATGCAAAAATATTTAGCGGTCAGAAGGATCAGGAGAGTGCAACGACGCACGTGGCTGCAGTGCATAAGCAAATTCAAAGACAGAAAAAACAGAGTAAACCACAAAAAGACACAGAGACATTTTCCTGCAAAAGATGTGGCAATCAGCATGCACCTAAACAGTGCCCTGCATTTGGCAAAATGTGTAGCAAATGTAAAGGAAAGAATCACTTTGCCAAGCAATGCTTTTCAAAATGGAAACAGAGTGGCAGTGATCGAGTCCACACAG
>NW_007599009.1:0-359 GCF_000523025.1 Cynoglossus semilaevis | reverse complement strand
GGCCCTCAGACAAATATAGTTAGTGACCTGCAGACTGCCCAGGAGATTCCCAGAGGTCATGAGCTTCTGTGACTCCTGCCAGGACGGCATGATGCAGTTCTTCTCTGGGTCGATCTCCACTGGGTTGATTTTCTTTTGCAGGAGCAGCAGCACACAGTCCATGATCCGCATGACGAGGTGAGGGGGGCGGCTGAGTTTCCGCACGGTGGAGATGTCGGACGGTTTGATTGTCTGTGTGAGACGGGACAAAGAGACAGGTTTACGCTGCGTACTGTTCTTGGATTTTCTAATAACAATACCAAAGGTCTCTAAGCTCTTGTGTTTAATTGTATGGATCAAAGTGGAGGTAGAGAAAAAAA
>NW_007599008.1:0-359 GCF_000523025.1 Cynoglossus semilaevis | reverse complement strand
TTTTTTATTTTAAATTCTCATAAAGGGTTACATGCAACATCAATAAAAGATCAATAAAGTGTTTCTGATTTCTGATTTTTATCACAACGTCAAAAAAGGCACTGCATCTTCGACACAGTCGCCCTTCCCTAATCTCGGAAAGCTATTTTAAGAACCCATTATCAACAAAAATGTCAGCTGTATTATTATAATTACAGTGTCATAGGCTTAGGCCAGGAGGCTTTAAATAGCCCAGACCTGCAGGGTGCCCTGTTCTCACCCTCCTGCCAGCTCTTTGTTAGGACTGGGCCTGTCAGCCTCTGATTTCAGCCTGGCAGTGTGGCTTTGGGGAGGAAGTCAATATTTGCGCTCTTTTTTTT
>NW_007599007.1:0-359 GCF_000523025.1 Cynoglossus semilaevis | reverse complement strand
ATATATATAAAAAATTGAATGTACTTTGTGGGTGTTTCTCCTTCTGCTTCAGCATCATCAACAAATTCATCCTTGGTGTGTTGAAAGAAGATGGCCAGTTTCTGCAAGGCTTCGTGTCTGTTCCTTAAAACATTTCAATTAGAAAGAGTTCAAGACGTATTCCTTTTTATTTTAGGAAAAAAAATGCATCTACAAAAACTTGGCTTCATCAGAAGATCCTGATATTTTTACTCACAAGAATTAATTATATCTCTGGAAAATACTTTTAGTATCTTGTCAAACTTCGAGTTGTATCCACAGTTTACCTTAAGATACATTGCTAAGTTGCCATAGGTTGACTTTTGGTTAACCAAGTATTG
>NW_007599006.1:0-359 GCF_000523025.1 Cynoglossus semilaevis | reverse complement strand
ACATTCCTCATGTGTAAAACAAAAGTTTTTACTAATTGTACCAATCCATAGTTTATCCAGTGAAAGAGGCCAAAGTCTTTGGTCTGTTATTTAATAGCACCTCTCTGTGCGTCACTTTTAGATCTACATCATCTACCCATCTATATTTTATATACATGTTAAGGGGCGCCATCTTCAGAAAGATCTGTTCTGCTGTCATAATGTTTAGAAGCATGCACCTGTTCACTTGAAGCCAGCCTACACCAGTTATTCTTAACCATAGGGCCGAGGTCCAAACTTGGGCCACTAGTGCCACCTAGAGGGCCGCCAAAAACTTTCAGTTTTGCACCTGTGGGACGCTGGACCGCATAGATTATTAG
>NW_007599005.1:0-359 GCF_000523025.1 Cynoglossus semilaevis | reverse complement strand
ACCTATACACATATATTAGGTCAGTCTGATAAAAACTCTGCCCAAAAAAATCAACACTGTGTTTAATCAAAAAACTGAAATGTCACCTCCGCAAACTTCAGGTCGCCATTGATGAAGGACCACTCCAAGAGCTGCTGGATTGTGGGAACTCCGACCTTGTCCTTTTTGTCCATGAAGATCTGGTAAAAATAACAGTCCTGGACTTTCTGACCAGCTGACCTGCAGGGTGTGATTTAACCACACAAGGACAAATCTCAACACTTTATTCCAGGGAATTTCACATACAGTAAATATTAGAAGTAAAACTTCCCCACTTTGGTAGTATAAAGAAAATGTATACATATAGACATAAATGTTGC
>NW_007599004.1:0-359 GCF_000523025.1 Cynoglossus semilaevis | reverse complement strand
AGCTAGCTATCGCCAAGGATTATTATAATCACCCATGTTTCCACATTCCTCAAATCAGTTGAAATTGGAACAGCACCTTTAAAGAGAAATTGAAAACATGTATTACATTTTTTCATGGTTTCTTAGGGTGTTTCATAAGCAGTGGTCGACAAAATCATTTTTCTGTTGAGGTCCGATGAACGGCTGTATTACTGATATGACATGAGACAGTTGTGGTTTTGGAAAAAAATACCATATCAGCTGTCACTTGGTCACAAAGGAATATGTTGACAGAAATGATTTATTTTGGTGATAACTCATACCCATCTTTCAATTGACACCCGCTGTATGCTAATTCATTAGTTCTGTGAACAAAGAGA
>NW_007599003.1:0-359 GCF_000523025.1 Cynoglossus semilaevis | reverse complement strand
GAGGGGAGAGGGGGCTCTTACATAATGCCAAAAAGCTTCTAGCTGCACTGCAGAGCCAGGCATAGCCACCTGAGGCCACGCAGCCCTGCCCGTGACCCAGAAATTTTAGAATGAGCTTTTGGTTCTCTTCATTTGCCTTTTCAGTCACGCTTTCATATGTTATCCCACGAGGCACACTGTGCAGCCTCCTCTAGGCATTTTCTCGTATTATTCTCAAAGCAAAAAGACATCCAAAGCAGGACATAAAAAAATGAGCAGCATAACAATAGAAATGGTTTGTTATAGACCAGGGATTGCAGTATAAGCAGATATGAATCTACCATTAGATCGCAGAGCGAGTGAGGACAGATCATGAGCGA
>NW_007599002.1:0-359 GCF_000523025.1 Cynoglossus semilaevis | reverse complement strand
CCAGTATAGCTATAGCAATAGGTTATCAATAGCTAAAAAGGCAAACAGAAGCTAAAACTACAGCAGCACGGAAATAATTAAAGTTGGAGCAACCAGCAAAATGGCCCAAAAATTTAAAAAAATTCAAAGAAGAATAAAACCATTATAAAGAAATTATTAAGTATAAATAATAAAAAAGTTACATTTGATTAAATTACTCAAATGATCTTAAAGGGCTAAGATAATAATGTGTCCAAAAAGACTCATTCTAAGTCTGAGCCTGGGAAAGTCATCGCAAACATTATTGGATGTGCTAGGATTGGTCCATGAGCCAGAATTTGGAAATTCCTCATCTGTCCTGATCTCCTTTTCTCTAATCC
>NW_007599001.1:0-359 GCF_000523025.1 Cynoglossus semilaevis | reverse complement strand
TAGTAAATAATAGTGATTATTCGTGACAAGTCCACAGCTGATCAACTCCTGTCTGTAAACACATAACCAACCCAAAAACTAGTGTTTTTGTTTCTCAGTGTCTCCCTTTGACGATAACAACGTTTGACGTGTTCAAAACCTGAGCATTCAGACTGTTGTTTCCTGAAAAGCAGAGACGGAGGCTGAAAGGTTCTGGTGATCAGCAGGGGAGCTCAGCGGAGGAGAATGTGGGAGGCTCCTGGCTGCACCGAGGAAAATGGCTAATTCCCTCCTCGTTCTTTCATTTTTAACCAACAATCCACGCACATTTACACACATCGTCCATGGTCCTGACACAAATCCGCAGGTTGTGTAAGGAC
>NW_007599000.1:0-359 GCF_000523025.1 Cynoglossus semilaevis | reverse complement strand
AAAAAATGCTAATAGTGTTGTCTGAGATATTGTAAAATCACTTAAATTTAGCAAACAAGGTGGATTTCGCAGTTTAGCTCAAATGGACTAAACACAAACAAGATAAAAGTTGTCTTAGCCTTAACATGACCAAAAAGTTGCACAAATACTATAGCAAAACTAAACGTTTGGTATAAATTATAGCAAAAGAAAGAAGAAAAGTTAGCTTACAATATTGCGTAGCTTATATTGCAAGATTGGTGATGTCACAAAATAGTGGAATTTGCTGGTAAGTAAGACCAGGTTTGGCTTGAAATAATTTAAAATGCTAATAGATAGATAGACAAATAGATAACACTTTATTAATCCCTCAGGAGTTC
>NW_007598999.1:0-359 GCF_000523025.1 Cynoglossus semilaevis | reverse complement strand
TATATTTTATATTTTATATTTTATATTGTGCCTTTGGTCGTGCCTTGTCCCTTTTCAACAGTTCTGGGTGTCGTCAACCTGAGATATATGTGACAGAGGTCACGACCTCTGGTCATGGCTGTGGTCTGACAGACAGCAGGAACACTGAGACGGTGGCTCAGTGGTGACGTGTAACAGTGAAAACAGCTGCCACGCAACACCGTCTGACTGTCAGACGCCCTGGTCAACAGGTGTAGTCACGCTGTTGTCAACACCTCTGCTGCAGTCAGGACAGACGTGGGGGGGTCCCCTCACTCTGGAGCCCATATATTTACATACATTTATATGTATTAACATATATTTATATATATTTATTTATA
>NW_007598998.1:0-359 GCF_000523025.1 Cynoglossus semilaevis | reverse complement strand
AGATTGTGACTTTGTTTATCAACGCTCTCCCCTGTAATTTGGTGTGTGTGTAAGAGAGTGTGCTGGGACCCGACCCACTGGCCAACCATAACATGCAATCAGCCCCCGCCCCAGTTTGTAGAGCCGCAAGAAAACTGCAAAAGTATGAGTGCAAAGCTTTGAAAGTGAGGCCTTTATTTACGCCGTGTAATTACCAGAAAATGAAGTCAGGACTTGGTTATAAATCACAGGACAAGGAGCGGCTTGGTAACAGTTAACACACAACTGTGATTAACGAGAAAAAGGAAGATATTCTTTAGCAGTTATCAACAGCCAAATACATAAATCTTTTCATATTTGAGCATCTTCATTACGAAAAA
>NW_007598997.1:0-359 GCF_000523025.1 Cynoglossus semilaevis | reverse complement strand
GTCTTCGTGAGTCATGTGTACACTGGTAAAACTTGGTAAAAAAAATTGAAAATAAAACAAATTCCTCTCTTGCTGTCTGGCACAGTTAGAAGGTGATGAAAGGTCCAGATTGGGGTCAAAAGGTCACTCACCGAGCTCCACAAAGATCTGCTTTCCCTCTGATCCTGCTGTCACTGGACCCCCCCTCCCTCGGTCTCTTTGACTGCGCTCCTCCATCACCATCCTGTAACAAAATCAGAAGAAAAGTTCCTGTTATAGATAAACTGTAGTTTCAAAAATAGTAAATTAAAAAAAATATATTTAAATGAAATATTTTAATTGCAGTGTATATACTATAAAGTATACGTTCAAGCGAGGGC
>NW_007598996.1:0-359 GCF_000523025.1 Cynoglossus semilaevis | reverse complement strand
TGCTCTTTCATTATCAGAATATACCTGAATTTTTGACTCATCAATTGATCATCATTTATAATCAATTATCTGAATTGCTTTTGGACGTTGCTTTTTTGTTTTCATGTCTGCCCCGCCAAAAAAGATCCATAATTCGATCTGAATTTGCAATCAAAAAAATCCAAATGCAATTTGTATGATCGATTTGTATGAAATAGAATTTCTGCTAATGCATTTGAATTTGAATTACAGTACCGATTGTCTTCCATAACAAATTGTCAGAACTGGAATATAGTCATTAATGTGACTGCGATTAACTTTAATAGGTAACATTTGTGTGGAGAACAGAAATTCAAAATACTGTTACTAGATTTTAATCC
>NW_007598995.1:0-359 GCF_000523025.1 Cynoglossus semilaevis | reverse complement strand
CCCGTAAGTCCTCTCTCCTTTAAGTGCCTTTTACTTAGTTTTTTTTTATAATAAACACAGCTGACCTCATTCTGACATCATCCCTGTCTGCAATTAGAGACGGCAAATCACTTAACCTCAACACCCACTGTCTGATAAGACTTAATTTAAGTCAGTTGTGGAAGAAGTCTTTGAATTTTATCTGACTTTGACTGTGTTCAGACGAGATAAATATTGAAAAACAGCAGGCGTCCTTAAGAAATGATAACTCCTCCACTGTATGCCCTTTAACATGTTGTTATTACACTCTAATAAGAAAATTAGACATTGTGGGACGAGAGCAACTAGCATTACTTCCATGTCCTCTGTCTCACTAATGA
>NW_007598994.1:0-359 GCF_000523025.1 Cynoglossus semilaevis | reverse complement strand
CTGTGTCTGTGGGGACTTTTTGCACGGCCCCGCTAAAGCAGTGAGTATTTTGAGGTTCAAGATATACTTTGGAGTTCGGATTAGGATTTCAGTCAGATAAGGTTAAGGATTTAGATCAGACAAATACCACAGGTACAGGGAGCTATTGATGGGTGTCTATGACGTGCTCACGAAACATAAAAATAAAATATGTGTATGTGTGTGTCATTGTTGGCCCTAACAGTCACATTCCATCTAAACATAAACTCACAGTGGACCAATCATTCTCATCGTCTGAGTTCAGCCCTCAGAGCCACAAAAGGACAAAACTCTCATTTGCTGCAGCCTGGTTATCCAGTGTGTGTGTTTGTGTGTGTGTG
>NW_007598993.1:0-359 GCF_000523025.1 Cynoglossus semilaevis | reverse complement strand
AAAAAAAAAAAAAAAAAACGTAATCGTGCTGACACTCAGCTTCCACACCCACTGCTAACTGACTCAGGGGTCAATTGTTTTTTTTTTAGAAAAATCGTTAATGTAAATGAACCAGTAGAATTTTGAGTCAAATGTTTAGCGATAGTTTAGCCAGACTTCGTACTTCATGATGGAACTACGGCAACATATTACAATGTTAGAGCTTCACTGAAACACATCTAACATGTTGGATGCTAGTACACCTACAGGCCAGGTAGGGAAGTTTCTTAAATAGTGCATATTTCTTATATTTATTGGAATTTCAGTAATTACTGCGGTTTATATTGATTAAGAAAGTTTGACTGTGATTTATATTAAAC
>NW_007598992.1:0-359 GCF_000523025.1 Cynoglossus semilaevis | reverse complement strand
AAAAAAATTTAAAACATAAATTACATGTGTGAAAAGTTCTGATAACAAAAGGAAAAAAAAATTAAAATCTTAAAGATGAGGATTTTTGTTTTGAACATTTAAAAAGACAAACAAAACAAAAAACCCCAACAGATAAAAATGAAGGAAGGCAGACGTAGAGTTTTCTCTTCTTTGTTGTGGCTCCTTCGTCTCCTCTTCCTCAGAGTCAAGTTTTTAAACTTGTGACAAATCACACAGGTCAGAGCTGGAGCAGCTGTGGCTCAGTGGGTGTAGACAGCCTGTCCTCCAGAGGGTAAAGGTTTGAGTCCGACTTCAGCGTCTCGACAGGAACTCACTTTAAAGTTTTGCTGTTTTTCTTT
>NW_007598991.1:0-359 GCF_000523025.1 Cynoglossus semilaevis | reverse complement strand
AGAGTTTCCATTCAGTGCCTTGGGGCCTCCACCACATTGACAGGCTGACAGTGTTAATGGTGAAGTTTGTCACACCTTGCCAGTTGAATCCACACTGTTTCAGTCACAGCCGAGTGAAGCCACTGATGTCTGCTGCAACAACCCCCGGTCCAGACGCAATGGTTCGGTCCACTAATGACCTCAAGTGCAACACTCCTGTGTTTGAAGAGGTTCCCACTACAGGGTGTTAGAAACACATCAGACTTCATTACACTGCAGTGAGAAAACCCCGCTCTGTCATTGTAACAGCTGCTTCAGAGAAATCACTGCTCTGGCTGCAAACTTACTCAAGACACCGGCGTTCATTCTCACTTCAGAAC
>NW_007598990.1:0-359 GCF_000523025.1 Cynoglossus semilaevis | reverse complement strand
TGGCCGTGACTGCTACTGCAGTATCATCTACTCTGCTCTGTTCATATACTGCTCAGTGTCAAAAGTATTTTGGAGGACCATGTATGTGTCTTTTAGTCTTCTAGTCGCAGACTCTCTCAAACCAGATGTCAGCTGGTTTTGTTCTTCTACCAGACTACCAGTTAAAGGTCCAGAGTCCTGACTGCAGTTCATCATGGTCATCGTAGGAAAATTAAAATTGGGTTTTTTTTAAAATCCACGGTTTCTCAAGAGTTATAGCTTCCAACATGACGTAAAAGTAAAAAAAAAAGTTTAGTTTTCAAACTGTTGACCTGGTCCTTCATCTGAGATGGAGACAAAGACGATGAGAAACATCTTCT
>NW_007598989.1:0-359 GCF_000523025.1 Cynoglossus semilaevis | reverse complement strand
GTGTTAATTATTGAACTAGTACGGCTTTAGCGGCAGTAATCTTGCCAGTTGGCAGAAGTTACTGCTTATGTAATTTATTACCAATGCTAAACGAACAGTCTTATGAAACAAAGTAATGACTTCGGTCCTCCTGCAGCCGACGTGTCTGATACTAACAGTTATTCCCAACTACTGTACATGTTGGTGGTGCCATTCTCATGTTCGCCGGAGTGGCGCTGTGGAGGGAGGACATAACAAATAAACAAAAATAAATGTGTACTATGTAACAGGCTGCCCCCAGAAGGGGTCAAGCATGTGGTTGGTGCTAACCGCTATATTATGGAACCGACAATGCCGACTAATTGGTTGTTTTTTGAACG
>NW_007598988.1:0-359 GCF_000523025.1 Cynoglossus semilaevis | reverse complement strand
ATACACCCCCCTAGTGGTCAAAGCTATTCCTTTGCTTATGCTGTACTTCACACCTTCTCTCACGCTCTCTCCAGATTTGCCAGTTTTTCCGAGACGGCCTCTGCAGATTCACAGCTCCAGTATCTGATTGCATTCTTGGTTCTTCTCGCCACAATCAAACTGTGGCATTTGCTCGGAATCAACCCCAAAATGAACATGCTCACGGCCACGCTGCAGCGAGCCTGGGAGGATCTCTCTGGTCTGATTCTGATCATTATGATAATGTTCATAGCCTACTCCGCTGTGGTGAGAATTTTATTCATTTCGCATTGATTATAGTCTTTGTGTTATCACAGAGAGTGGGAACATGGAGGTCACGC
>NW_007598987.1:0-359 GCF_000523025.1 Cynoglossus semilaevis | reverse complement strand
AAACAGCTTTTACTGCTTTATCTCGCTGTTAGAGTCGTTCTCAACAGGAGAACAACGGGAGGTGGTCAAAGTGTGTCACTGAGTGAATCTGACTAAAACACTTCAAACAGCAACGTGACAAGATAAGACTTTTGGACAAACTGATGTCTTGACAACAGTGGACAAACGGTGATGCAAAACCATTATTTTTCTCTATGGACTTCGGCTTGGAAGAGACAGAAGTTCATTAAAGTCGGTGAGGAGGTTCTTTAGGGCTCAGTACAGTGCAGCAGCAGTGTCTGCGGCTGTCGTCTTATTTCTGCCTGATGATGTCACTGTTGCAGCTGTGCATACAGGAATCCTGGGAGCTGCCCCACACT
>NW_007598986.1:0-359 GCF_000523025.1 Cynoglossus semilaevis | reverse complement strand
ACAAAAGAGGCCGACGAGACCAAAGACAAAGTTCTCTGTGTTTCTGCGGCTGTGACGAGGCTCCGGACCTCGATGGAGGCAAAATAGGCCCGGCTTCGGAGGCCGTAATGTGACGGCTGCTGCGGGCGCGTGTGTTCCCTGTCAGAGAAAATGTCTGGGCGAGAGAAACGTGTCACAAAGTGCTTTCTATTAGGACAAATAAACAGGTGCTCAGCGGCCTGTCTGGCTGCCTGTCAGAGACGCCGCAGCTGCAGCTGCCGTCACATCAGTATTCATAACAATATCATGACAGACACACGGCAGCGGAAAGAGATGATCCACGGCTGTCTGCCTGTGTGTGAGAGAGAGAGACAGAGACA
>NW_007598985.1:0-359 GCF_000523025.1 Cynoglossus semilaevis | reverse complement strand
AGCATGAAACTGAGTCCTGTGGCCATAAAACAGTCAAACACGACACCAGGCTTCTGGTCCAACAAAGACGCAGTACGGAGAAGTGTTAATAAGAGGCTAAAAAGAAGAGTTGCTGCTCTTCGTTTTCCTTAGAAGCACTTCAGTCATCTCAGACCATGCCATATGATTTCAATCATCGGAGCTGTATTATGAAGGGCCTCCCTGTTCCCTGCTGCCAGCCTGACCAGAGCCACTCTGTCAGGGAGCAGTCGGGCACCACATGGGTACAGTTAACCCGTTACACCGACGGACACAGAACCACAGTACTTCACCACAGTATGTGCCTTGACATTTTCCATGACTGCAACCAGTTTTTTTTT
>NW_007598984.1:0-359 GCF_000523025.1 Cynoglossus semilaevis | reverse complement strand
TGTAATTGTTTTCTTATCCGTAAACACCACGGGGGACCCAGACGGAGACACGACCGCCGCAGACGAAAAATGCTTGGACTTTGTCTAAAAGAGCTAATGACTGTGGTAAACAGCGGCTCAGTAAACACATCACTCATTAAGGCGGCAGTTATTAATACAGCTCATTTCTGCGGTTTACGCCGCGTTGTTTTTTAGCAATGCATCAAACCCATAAAATGTAAATTCAGTCCATTTATGTTCAGATTGTTTCCCCTGATTCATCACTCACGGCCGCCTCACAACTTAAACAGCGTCCTGCTCCCACGCGCTACACACGGGACCGCACTGAGAGCTCTTTAAAGCCCGCGCACATAAACAAA
>NW_007598983.1:0-359 GCF_000523025.1 Cynoglossus semilaevis | reverse complement strand
CAGAAAGTGAGTGGAGCTTTTACACCAACAGCACATTACAATTGAAAACAAGTGGTCACAAACTGTGTAGCACTAAACTAAATTTCAATTAAACTAATGAACTCACAATGGCAATCCCTCATCTATCCACTGTGACAATAAATTGCAAAGAGATATTTGCGTTCCCACCATTTACGCGTCTTCAGTTGTTTTCTCAAATTGCTCGAGTTGGACCAGAATGAATCTTATAGTCTTGCTCCATTATTTGTCAGAGATGTTATTTTAAAGTACAAATAGTAGAGTTAGAATTTGTTATGTCCTAGTAATAATGCATTTGAATTATTGCCAAAAAGGAAGATCGATAGTAAATCTTTAAACTG
>NW_007598982.1:0-359 GCF_000523025.1 Cynoglossus semilaevis | reverse complement strand
ATTCATGATGATATTTTAAATTTCGATGATCAGACGAGAGGCGTTGGTTCCAAAATAACTGTTTTTTAAATTCCAAAGTTACTGACTTTGTTGAAATGTTAACAGTGGAGAATATTCCACAGTGTTCTTCCAGCAAATATTATTTTTTGTTTAAATTATATAATTAAAAATTAAGACATTTTTAGCTAACACAAAAATGCAGCTGAAGTTTCCAAACAGATTTTTTTATTTCTTTTACTTTTGAACAATTGTTTATTGTACAGTAGAGAAAGCTGAGATTTTTTCCTTTTTTTAAGTGAGACAGATTTTGAGACTAAGACTCTTGGCAGCCCCTTCACTGTAACGCAACAACAAAGTCA
>NW_007598981.1:0-359 GCF_000523025.1 Cynoglossus semilaevis | reverse complement strand
GGCTAACCCTACTGCAGGGTTAACCAACCTGAGTTTAACATCAGTTCAATCACTTTCTGCAAGAATACATTTGTTTAAGACTGTGTGTGGTTTTTTTAAATAAAATTTGAATATATATATATATAATTATATAAAGAAAAAAAAAGAACAGTAATTTGTGTCAGTACATTTTACATGACCCCATTTGACTTCCATGTGACCCCATGTGGGGCCACTACCCCAAGGTTGAACAACAGTGCCCTACAGCAAGAAAACTTTTTGGAATTTCTTTAACAACGTCCAACCAGCTACCTTAATTATCACTGCTACATCTGAGTCATCTCTGAGACCTCACATTTGTTAGTGTGCTCTGAAGACAT
>NW_007598980.1:0-359 GCF_000523025.1 Cynoglossus semilaevis | reverse complement strand
AGATTAAAAATCTGCACAGCTTTCATTTCATTTCTGATTTTGAGCACATGCAAGATGAATGACTTAGGCACGATCCATAAAGTCTGTAGATTATTACTCCACATACTGCATATATGTTATGTTTTATTAAGTCATTAAGTCTTCAATCAGGTCAGTGTTTTTATTCCAGTTCCCACTTTCTGTTAAAAAAAAAAAACACTGTGTATCTATCACTCAGTAACCCCCGTGCCCGATGCCACTTCCTGCTCATCAGTCACTCAATAACCAGAGGACTTCCGGGGGTCAAGAATCTGGACGAAAACGCATCACTGCAGAGCTCTGCTCTGTGGAGAAAAAGTTTGTATTTACAGTTTGGACCA
>NW_007598979.1:0-359 GCF_000523025.1 Cynoglossus semilaevis | reverse complement strand
ACAACACTGGACAAAAACACACACCAAAACCCTTTACCGCTGTTTAGAGACACATGTACACACACCGTTTCCTCTCATTACATCATTTTTGTTTCACTTTCTAATCCACTTGTAAGATTTTTCTCTGAGCTCTGATTCTCTAAATCTTTCTGTTTCTCCCCACGCTCTCCCACGTATCCAGTCTCTCTTCCGAACCAGACTGTGGCTCTTTTCTCTCCGCGCTCAGAGCCTCAGAGCTGATTGGATGTGAGGAGACAAGCATCGCTACTACGCACTATAAATACACCCTTGTAGTACAGTACGGAGACATGAACATGCTCATGTCACGTGCAGACAGACGCGCACACGCATACACGCAC
>NW_007598978.1:0-359 GCF_000523025.1 Cynoglossus semilaevis | reverse complement strand
TTCCTGGGCATCCGCTTTTAGTGGGTATTGTCTTACACATGGTCTGTACTCGGTTTTTGGTCTAATCTGTACTGGCAGGGCTCCTTTTACTAGCCCAACATCAGATGGCCCTTGCGACCACAATTTGTTTGGTACATCTTGTAACTTGTGTTCCTCTTCTTTTGTGAGGAATACGTCTTCAGTTACTCATTCATGCATGTGGATTCCCTCATTTACAGGGATGGTCCAAAATAGTGCTTTCCTGGTCAGTCCTGTAGTTGGGCTGAACCAGAAATCGTTGGCTGTTTGAACCCAATCAGTTGCTTTCTGTCCATGTTGGACCATTCTTCCCAAATCTTTCCACTGTGAATATTTGCTTT
>NW_007598977.1:0-359 GCF_000523025.1 Cynoglossus semilaevis | reverse complement strand
GCAGCTTCTGGTACTTTCTACCCAGCTGCCTAATTAATCAGACTCCCTCTCATCTTCACAGACGAGTTTACTGGAAGAAGCAGGAGAACTTCTCACATCACACGTTCAACCACAGCTATTCTCCTGGAATCCTCTTGTTTTTCTTTTCCCTCTTCAATTAAATTCAAAGCCTCGGCGTAGGTAGATAAGATTTTTGAAGAAATATTCTTAACTTTGGCTGAGCTTTGATTCAGGAATAAAAATGGATTTCAACAGAGGTTTCAAACTCCTGGCCCACGGGCCAGAGGTGGCCCAAATCTCCCCAAAGCTGAGACACAACTAGATGTCAATAACGATTCAATTTTGCTCTTGATGATTTA
>NW_007598976.1:0-359 GCF_000523025.1 Cynoglossus semilaevis | reverse complement strand
GCAGCAGCAGCAGCAGCAGTGGTCTGACCGGTCTGTCCTGCCCCGGCCTGTCATCGCAGCACAGCACTTAGTGTCGTAGCAGGGCCCAGATGGATCATCGCAGCATTTGGCCACGAGATTAGGGAATAGAAGATGATAATCTGGAGAGAAATGAGCCGGCCTGGATTATATTATGAGCACTGACTGTTGACGCAGGAGCCAAAGCCTTTCCATTCTGCCTTCCCCGCAGTAATTACATAGAGAGCGTTCTGATGTAGGAATACGTTCACCCGGCTGACTCCAGGATCACTCAGGCACAGACACGTGCACACAGTCACAGTTACTATTCTCTGAGCCGCTGCTGAACGTCTAATGTTATG
>NW_007598975.1:0-360 GCF_000523025.1 Cynoglossus semilaevis | reverse complement strand
CAAAAACTAATGTGACTCACTCCAGCAGATGACCGTTCTTATGCAGTCTGGTCGTGTGCACCACCTAGAACCACTCCTCACACACAGCTGTGAATGTGAGCAGCGGCTGTCGTCAGATGATGAGTTCGCATTGACGTGAGTGATACTCAACTGTCGACGCTGAATTTAAGGTCGTTCTGTGATGACATGATTGTCTGCTATCAGTAAAAAAAAACTTGACCTGCGTAGCCATGCTGAAATAAATACTAACGCCTCAGTACGATGACAAGCAGTAGTCCTCGTCTTCCAACCTAATAGTTTAATGCAGTGATTTCTCAATCTTTCTCTGCAGCACCCCCTTTGGTTCATTAGAACATTTTC
>NW_007598974.1:0-360 GCF_000523025.1 Cynoglossus semilaevis | reverse complement strand
ATAATAAAAAAAAAGAACTTCAGCCAATTTGAGAGGTTGACAATGAGCAGCGACGAGTAAAAGAAACTCCAGAAAAACTTCATCCACCCCAGCAAACGGTCGACTTTGTCCAGGCTGGTGTTGTTTCTCATGTTTTGCAAAGGTTTCTAAATGAGGCTGTCTCGTACCTCTTCTTGAGATAACAAGAGAAAGAATTGATTAACTCAGCAATAGCTAAGAAGAGCTAACATTAAGCTGGAGGAAAAATAACATAAACATTGTTTAAAAAATGCCCTAAAAGCAAGTGGAGAAAGTAAGTTAAGGACACAGAAAAGTGCCTCCTAGTGGCTGTTAGCTAACCTTGCTAACAATAGCCACATT
>NW_007598973.1:0-360 GCF_000523025.1 Cynoglossus semilaevis | reverse complement strand
TATCACTGTGTCCACTTCTATGTTCTCCTTCACTGGACTCTGAAATGATTTAACAGAAATTTCTGGATGGTTGTCATTCATGTCTTCAACCAGAATCTTTATGGTACATTGTCCTGATAAACTATTGGCTCCATGGTCAGTAGCTATAACTTCCATGTCAAAAATCCTGAAGTCCTCATAGTTTAACATTCCTTTGACTGTAATTTCACCAGTGGAAGGATTTAGGTGAAATGTTTGCTGTGTTTTCTCTGATGTATATAAACTATAGGAATAAGTTATATCAGAGTTTGATCCTTCATCCAAATCCACTGCATTAAGATCAATAACCAGACTTCCTATTGGTGTATTTTCCATTATTTT
>NW_007598972.1:0-360 GCF_000523025.1 Cynoglossus semilaevis | reverse complement strand
GCCTACAGCTGCTGTTGACCTTTGACCCCATCCTGGTAGAAAAAGTGGCCAATGTTTTGTACTGGGTGATGCAGGACAACCCCAATCTGCAGCGCCTCTATTTGAGCGGAGTCTTCTTCTTCATCATGATGTACACGGGCTCCAATGTGCTTCCTGTAGCAAGGTAAAAAAGAATATTAAGGAGAAAGATCTTCTAGTTACACTTAAATTATTGAAAAATAGTGTCAATGATTTTATATAACACTATGTTGTTGTTGTTGTAGGTTCCTGAAGTACACCCACCTAAAGCAGGCCTTCAAATCAGAGGAGGTAAAACTGTGTTATTTTAGATTTTACAGTTTTGTGTTGAATGTGCAGGAT
>NW_007598971.1:0-360 GCF_000523025.1 Cynoglossus semilaevis | reverse complement strand
AGATAAATATTGTTTTGTTTTGTTTTTGTTTCGTCATACGAGAACAGCGCCTGGCTACGAACACCCAGTTTAAAAACACAGTAGAGATCACCCAGGCCCTGCAGACATTCCTGAGGTTTAACAGCCTGACCTGTTTAATCTGGCTGTATGGACATATACATCTGTCTGTCATATCTGCGGCCGTACTGGTGAAGTGGGCACGAGGCGGTGGAGCTGGTGCTCCGGCTAAGAGCAGCAGTGAAGGAATGTCAGGCTGAATAAACAGAGAACACTCCCTGCTCCTCTGCACCACCTGACAGACGTGAAGGTGTGGAGGAGCTGCACTGAACACTAAACAGAACGACTGCTGCACACACACAC
>NW_007598970.1:0-360 GCF_000523025.1 Cynoglossus semilaevis | reverse complement strand
TGAAGTGCATTTTTTTTTTTCTTCAACGTTCATCAAGCGGACAGTATTAAACCTACTAGCGGGCTGGTTTTTTGGTCCTCGGGCCATATGTTTGACACCACTTGGTGTACACGGAGAGGAAAGCACCGACCACCGTTTCCTAACTAACCTTATGCATAAGCATACAGTAAATGAATCATGAAAGTCTGGCTTGATCCACGACAAGTCTTCAAACTGACGCTTCCGTTACGTTGAACGACGTATCGGTAAATCTAAGTATAAACTAATATTAAAAGATAATTAAAATTAATATTTACACTTTCTACACACAGTACTTAACACAGCAAGTGGATTCGGAGCCTTCACAACAGTGAAAAACAA
>NW_007598969.1:0-360 GCF_000523025.1 Cynoglossus semilaevis | reverse complement strand
GTACGTTTTGTTTCTTTTGTTGTTGTTGTTGGCCTGCGAAAAGAAGATTTAGAATAAAAATGAACTCAAAAGGCTAGAAATAAAGAGACACAATAAGAAACAAATACTACTCATGTGTTTTATTTCAAATTTAACTTCTCTGTTCATAATATTAAGATTTGGTTGTTCCAAAACATGCACAAGAGTTTGACACCCATGAAAAATTTTAAATTAAACTTGTACATTCATTAAACTCGTATTTACCTTGTACTATGTTCAGTTTATATGAGTAAATATATTTAATATATATGTAAATGCATACAAATATATATTCAGCATTTTGATTTATAGACAGATCACTTTAGTCTGGTCATTTGAATA
>NW_007598968.1:0-360 GCF_000523025.1 Cynoglossus semilaevis | reverse complement strand
CCTGCCAGTATATAGGGTCTTTATACTGGCAGGAAACTATATATATACAGTTTTGTTTTTTATTTTATTTTAATGTTACTGTGAACGCTGCTGTTTCAGTGGGACCTCAATAGTACTGCATATTTGTTTGGCATTCTCTCGGTGGCACTAGAACTGTTGTACCTTTTTATACCAGCCAGGGGCGAACTTCTCCAATACAACCTAACTGCAGCACCTACACATGACTGTCTTCATGGACAAGGTTGGTGTTTTGTAGAAATTAGATTTGTTATTCTCATTATTGATTATCCGAAGCGACTAAAAATGAATCAATAATTCATTTAGTCATCAAATATAAAACAAAATCTGCCAGAGGTCATG
>NW_007598967.1:0-360 GCF_000523025.1 Cynoglossus semilaevis | reverse complement strand
GGCAAGGTAGTGAATTATGTCAATGTGAATGGCTCACAAAACACAAAATCTTGTGCGGGTGTGTGCGTTTTTCAGCCAACTCCTTTCTGAGTCTTTGCAGATTTTGTATCTTAACCTTGAGCTCGCTCTTTAAGTGTGTTATCTGTGCTACATCTTTTCGCCTCCATCTTTGATGACACAAACTCACTATCAGCTAATGACTAAAGCAGGTGGAGAAGCGTCTTCACAGGCAGAGAATGAAAGCGTAGCGTAGGGATGGAGCCAGAGGGATTGGATGCTGCTGCGTAAATGACATCTGCTTTTATTTCAGCTGTGAACTCTATGCCCCCTGCTGTGTTTAAAGAGCGCAAAAAAAAAAAA
>NW_007598966.1:0-360 GCF_000523025.1 Cynoglossus semilaevis | reverse complement strand
ACATTTTGATTTATCTCAAAACAACCAAAATAAATACTTATTTCAAACACTTCCTGATGAAAATCAGTCTTTATTTTAGCAGACCAGCGACCGGGCACCTCCAGTGTGAACCAGATATGACTGCATTACAATGAGGTAGGATTTAAGGTGGTTTGTTTTCCTGATTCTCGACGTCCAGCTGAATGAAGTGACGTGGCGGCCTAGTCATAACCGTCTGAGAAGTGTGAGAAGAAACAGTTGGGCCTCTTCGTCACAAGAATTTGTGTAAGAATTTAACCGGAGCGTTCTCTGTTTACTCAACCATCCTCAAATTTTTAAACTTTAGCATTACTTCACCATTTCTTTAGAAAAAAAAAAAAA
>NW_007598965.1:0-360 GCF_000523025.1 Cynoglossus semilaevis | reverse complement strand
AAAAAAAAAAAAAAAACCCAGGAGAAACACTTGCACACACAAACCCGCACACTTTCTTTCTAAGGCCCATTTGCAGGCACATGTCGTTCCTGCGGCTGCTCTACACCTGAAATCACACACTCTGCTAAGTGTAGGCCATTACCACTCATTCGCTAACACTGACCCGAGACCGACATTAGTACAGGGATAAACTTCTCTGAGATTGCTAACACGACTGGCATCTAATTGTCTCTTAATGCCGGGGCCTCTGGTCAGCTCTTTTGGTCTTGGAAGGACAGGACGGCATAATAGCAAGGACACTCCATTTACCACGTCCAGACCCTATATTTTGAACCAGAGTTCAGGTGTCAAACGTGTCAA
>NW_007598964.1:0-360 GCF_000523025.1 Cynoglossus semilaevis | reverse complement strand
ATATATATATATGCTCTAAGAAATACACTACACTGTGGGTATATATGGGCTACACCCTGGGGCTCCTGGAGACGCTTTTACCTCTTTTATTTTCTGATTCAAGTTATAGTTGTCCCTCAATCTCTAAATATAACTGATTTACATTCTTTGATGGAAAAACCAAAGCACTGGTTGGTTCCTTGCACAGCTGTCTATCATCCCTGGTATAAAGAGACAGTTTCTGTGCCTGTAAATGGTAATAAGTCTCTGCGGTAACTAACCCACCTCTTTCATTTAAGAACGACCTGAGGATGGCTTCACGTAACCATGGCAACAGTTGAGCAGCGAGAGTAAATCAGCAAATTTGGAAGGGACCACGCT
>NW_007598963.1:0-360 GCF_000523025.1 Cynoglossus semilaevis | reverse complement strand
CACACACACCAGAACAAGAAACTACTAGATGGAATTATTACATTTACCTAACTGAAGTAGAAGTTGAACTTTGCTTCGGAGAGGAACACGAGTGTAATGGACACAGATTTACTCAAAATGTACACAAAATCCTAAATGTATGTTTGTCCTTCCTGCAGTTGTGTTTTGAATGTGGGGCTTTTAACCCTCAGTGGGTCAGTGTGACGTATGGCATCTGGATCTGTCTTGAGTGCTCTGGCAAACACAGAGGCCTTGGAGTTCATCTCAGGTAAGAACCTTGACACATGGAGTTTGCATTTGTAACAGACCAATTCTAAAGAACTCCTCCATTCAAGTGTTTGGTAACTCGTGTGTGTGTGT
>NW_007598962.1:0-360 GCF_000523025.1 Cynoglossus semilaevis | reverse complement strand
AAAAAAAACCCCATCTTTTATTCACAGCCTCCGTCGACTTCACTGTAAAGCCCAGAACAACCCTCGGCTGCACCTCCGAAATTAAAAAGCCCAGGGTTTAATTTTAGCACCGACGCCTGAACGCTAAAGTTCACATCTCAGTTGATCTCACACTCACAGTCAGGGAGAGGAAGATCAGACGGTGGATAAGTGGAAATTAAAAGATAAAGGTCGTTAGAGGCCACCTTTTTTTACTGGATTATTGGTAGACTTTAAATATTTCTGGCTAACATTTAGCCAAATTCTCCTGATCGGTACTACGTACTGTCAAAGATTCTAGTCAAATTTGTGGCTATTTTTCTAAGCTACATCTAAGCTAAG
>NW_007598961.1:0-360 GCF_000523025.1 Cynoglossus semilaevis | reverse complement strand
TAATGTCCTGCGTTTTGACAGTTTGCTCGCTAAACACAGCAGCTGTTTTTCCACATTTCTCGTTTTCTGTTCTTTAGTGAAGAGCTAAAGCTGGGCTTTGAGAAGGATCCTGCCTTCCAGGGAATGCAGGCCGCGGCCTTGGGAACGCCGGAGCACAACATCCGTGCAAAACTTCCAGCTGCAGGCCTGTCAGTGGAAAAGCAGGTGGACTGTCTGATCGACCAGGCCACAGATCCAAATGTTCTTGGCAGGGTGTGGGCGGGATGGGAGCCATGGTTCTGAATCTTGGATTAGGAGAGGAGTTCTCATAGAATCAGGTGGAAATGTGAAGGAGAGGATACTACTCATTTTCAAACGTAT
>NW_007598960.1:0-360 GCF_000523025.1 Cynoglossus semilaevis | reverse complement strand
AAAAAAAAACAAGTGAGTCAGTCAAAGAAAGAAAGGCAGTCAGTGAGTCACTCACTCATTCAGTCAGTCAGCCGGAGCAATGCGACGTTAAGTGAATTTTGATGACATAGAGACTTGTCAACTTGCAGGATACATGATATACATTATCGTAACCAGGCTGTGAAAGACTGGAAAAGCGTAGCAAAAACAGGCTAAGGCTTTACACCTTCAGTTTATGCTCTGCCTCAAGCGCATATTTTGTTGAATAAGACACTTTCAGGACATGAAATCAGTCAACCATTCAAACCAGGGGTTCCCAACCTCTGGTCTGCGGTACCAATGTACTTCAGTTCGGACTCTGATGCTAACAGAATAAAGTCT
>NW_007598959.1:0-360 GCF_000523025.1 Cynoglossus semilaevis | reverse complement strand
GAGGGGAGGGAAGATGAAGCTGCTGTGAAACCTGTGAATCTGTCTCACAGTCACAGTGTAGCGGTTAGACTAAGTGCAGTTTCACATTTAACCTCCAATTTACCCACAAGCCAAACCTTTCTCTCGTTTTCCTCGATTCACATGTCTGTCAGTCTGCAGCCGCTGCACTATCTTCAAATGGACTCGCAGATTGTGTGTGTGGTTTTTATGTGTGCGAGTTTCACACCGGAGTTAAGCAACGGGCGAGAACATACCGACGGGAGCTTTTTGTAAAAAGAAAAAGTTACCAACTACCCTGTCCATCAGACCAACGCCTCTGTCAGACTCTAGTGAATCCGGAAGGTTTCAGGTTCGAGTCCA
>NW_007598958.1:0-360 GCF_000523025.1 Cynoglossus semilaevis | reverse complement strand
CTCTCTCTCTCTCTCTGTGTGAGTGTAAGCGGCGAGGATGGTACTAAGCGTGCGAGCATATGCGGTCACAAGATGGCTTCTATCTTGTGGAATTCATTCACAGTAAAAAGTTCGTGTGTGAAGCTCCCCTTTACATCACGGTCCTCTCACCTTCTCACACCGCCGTTAAACTTTTTTAAAATGTAAACTCCGCAAACAAACGCACAAATTAACGAAACTAAAGTCGTGCCCCCCCCCCCCAACGTGTTGTCCCCATGGTTCAACGTCAACCGTTTCATACCCCGGCCACTGTTTACCTTTGGTTTTCGCAGTGTTTCCGATTTGGCGGTGACTTATGGTCGAAACGAGACGTTGAAATCC
>NW_007598957.1:0-360 GCF_000523025.1 Cynoglossus semilaevis | reverse complement strand
TGGAGGGGGGGGTGTCCACAGACACAGGCTGTGTCCATCACAGAAAAGACCTCACGTCCTCCTCCATAAACCCCAGCAGGATACAGGATTCTGTCCCGTCATCGTTTTCAGAGTGTGTTCAGTTCCTGGAGAAGGACAACCAGGGTCAGGACGGTAGGACGGGTCTGTCGTCCAGAGACAGACGGCCGGGTTCTATTTCAGGCTACGCTAGTCTACAGACCAAGGTGTCTCTAGGCGGGACACTTGACCTAAAGTCCCCGTCATCACAGGCCTGAGTGGTTAAAGGAGCGCTTTGGGACGTCCCTGCACTCTGGTCCTCCTGCTGGTCCAGGGTAGTCACTGCAGCGTTACGTACAGTTC
>NW_007598956.1:0-360 GCF_000523025.1 Cynoglossus semilaevis | reverse complement strand
GAATACTGACAGATACGACTGTAGTAATCGTATGGACCTCCAGTACTGAACGCCTGTTTCCTACAGCCCATCTCGTTGGACTTCTGTGGGTCATTCCTGGACGTGCAGTAACCCAGTGAACACAGCATGTGACACAGACAAACACGGCTCTGTCATCAGCGTACAGCTCGTCTTTCATTAAAGGATGAGCAAAAACAAAGCCTCTGTCGCCGCTCTCTTCCGCTCGCTCCCCTCACACTGGTATCTGAACAAAACCTCAACGCAGTGTCCTCCTTTCACCAGCGGAGGTCTTTGTCCAACACCTCATGTTGCCGTCACGATTGCCGTCACGATTGCCGGTCAACAGACACTGGAGTTCTG
>NW_007598955.1:0-360 GCF_000523025.1 Cynoglossus semilaevis | reverse complement strand
AGATAGATAGATAGATAGAATTGGTCCTTGGATACGCAGGAAGACTTGAGTCTTAAATGAGAGTGATACGGTTATGGTGTGCCTGACACAGCTCTCACAAAGCCTGTGACAGTACAGTCTGCCGCCTTGTGTCCAAAGTTGCGTGTAAATAGCAGGTTAATTGGAATTAGCCTTCTTTCTAACGGCTACCGAACTCTTAACACACTTCTGCGCAGGTTAAGTCTATTGAAACCACTCCACAGGATGTGTCAGTAATCTGCTAATGGGTCACCAACAGTTACTCAATAGCATCCTGTATCACACCAACCAATGGGTGAAAAAATGTCTGTCTTTCAATAAACTCATCAGTAGAGGAACTGC
>NW_007598954.1:0-360 GCF_000523025.1 Cynoglossus semilaevis | reverse complement strand
ATATATATGGCGTACTGCTTGGAAACCGAGCAGTACAGCGGGACATGGTTGAAGGTGTGTAACTCCTATGCTACCAGAATGGGACGACTACAGAACAACGACAGAAGGAGCGCAACTACGTCTGCAACAATCAGAGAACGCGCAAATACATTTGAGAGGAAGTTTAGTTAGGTATAGGTTTCGAGTTCGAAGGCAGCATAGGAGAAATGGAGGTATGCCCCCTAGTGGATGGGATAATGTGGGCTATGATGTTTGGGATGAAAATGCCCATTCAAGTTAAGTAAAAGGATCAGAAATTAGGCTTTATGGTGCCTTATTTTTATATGATTATATATCAAAATGTGTTATCTTATCACGTTA
>NW_007598953.1:0-360 GCF_000523025.1 Cynoglossus semilaevis | reverse complement strand
ACAGCGCCGAAGCAAAGTTCTTTATTCACTTTTGTTGAATTCACTCCAGTGTTGCTCTGGTTCCCACAGGCCATACTGCAAGGACCTGAAGCCACCTGACAAGAATAAAAACAACACCGAGTTCCTCGTGGAGTTCAACGATTATATTGACACGAAAACTCCAAACAATCCCATGTGTGAGTATAAAAACCTGACTTTTAGTAAAAGTCTTTATCTGAGCAGCTTCTATACAACATGGAGACCATCAAATGTCATAGTCACATAAAGAGTCAGTGATGTTTCTGCCAGACTCTATGGTACCAGGTAGCACAGATAGAGCTTATTCATTGAACACATGTATTTTGATGATAAAAAAAAAAA
>NW_007598952.1:0-360 GCF_000523025.1 Cynoglossus semilaevis | reverse complement strand
GTGGGTTTTCTCTGGGTACTTTGGTTTGCTCCTTCAGACCATAAATGTGCAGATTGGGGATTATGGTTAATGGGACACTCTAAATTGACCGTAGGTATGATTGTGAGGTGTGAACAGTTGTCTGCTGACTTGTTCAGGGTGCACCATGGCCTCACCAGATGACTGCCGGGATAGGCTCCAACGCCCCCCCACTGAAAAGGGATTAAGCAGGAGAAAATGAATGAATGAATGAACAAAATTGCATTATTACAGTCACCAGTGCAGGGCATATTGGTTTTAAGAAGATTCAAATAACTGATCCCAAAGCAAAGGTGTTCGCTGCATTAAAACCGAAAGGAAAATACTGTCACAAAAAAAAAA
>NW_007598951.1:0-360 GCF_000523025.1 Cynoglossus semilaevis | reverse complement strand
AGGAAGTGATTGTTTTCACAAATAGACACTGCATTTAAATTATGGCTGCCTCGGTTGTAAGTGGGGACATACGCTGTGTTCAGGTATATACTTGGTCCATGAT
Source organism: Cynoglossus semilaevis (assembly GCF_000523025.1). NCBI lineage: Eukaryota > Metazoa > Chordata > Actinopteri > Pleuronectiformes > Cynoglossidae > Cynoglossus > Cynoglossus semilaevis. The sequence continues at coordinate 257 of NW_007598951.1, read as the reverse complement.
GGTAACATAGTTTGATTTGCCAGGCTCCAGTATCTTTCTCTCAGTATGAAGGCTGCTGCTTTAGGTTGTCTCTGCCGAGTGAAAATGCCCTTCTTGTTCCCCATCACACGAGTGATACCTGCAGGGGAAAGACAGATTGAAAAGAAAATTATTGCTGGGATTGCTGTTTATCAGGTCATTAAAAAAAATTCGAGACCTGAGCGACTGTCACAAAGACTGAAGAAATTGCATGCCGGAATTTGGAGTTAAACATAGAC
>NW_007598950.1:0-360 GCF_000523025.1 Cynoglossus semilaevis | reverse complement strand
TTTTTACTGCAGTTTTTGTACCTGATAAGTATGTTTACTTCTCATGTGCTATCATTTTTGTGGTCAATTTGACAGTTGCTCAATATGGGCCAGAAATGTAACCTTGGTCAACATGTCACTGACAGGGACACTAGCGCATCGCAAGAACGTGAGTGACAGCTGATTAGCCTAGCATTGTTATCATGTTGGTTTTTTTTTTCCCATTAAAATGTTTTTTTTTAATGTAAGTGTAAGTGTTCTGGACAAAATCTGGTCATTACGTTATGTTCATTAGCCACAGAAAACCTTAAGCTAAAACGGTTTAGTCTGACTGAGTTAACAAACCAACATCCCTGTGGTGCAGTTTACATTAAGCTCCAC
>NW_007598949.1:0-360 GCF_000523025.1 Cynoglossus semilaevis | reverse complement strand
AAGATAAGAAGCACAACCACAACCTCCTGGTGGTTGAAACTAATGGCCTCATCTACTGTTATGTTCCCAAGGTGGAATCGCATACACACACACCTTCACAATTTAGTTTGTTATTTTTAGAAAAATATACAATAGTAATTCCGGGTGATTATTAGAAACACTATTTTTCCTTACATTCAGAATAAACATCTTTACCTGTGCTAACATTAAACGCTGAAGCACTAGTGCTTAAACAAAATAACCTAATCCAGATTAATCCTGATAATTACAAAAAAATTATCCTTAAAGATACATTCAGTCCTATAAAATTATTTGGTAATCTTTTTGAACTAAATGTCCATCCATCCATCCATCATCAAC
>NW_007598948.1:0-360 GCF_000523025.1 Cynoglossus semilaevis | reverse complement strand
AAAGCCAGAACAGAGGCATTTAGAAAGGGGGAAACATTATAGGACCGAAAACTTTGTACACTTCCACTACAGGTACAAGTACTTAAGAACACTGCAACTTTGGGGACCAGTATGTACTTTTCCACTACAGGGACCAGTACCCATGAACTATTCCACCAGAGAACAACTTAAGGATTTGTAGCTATAGAGACTCTACTCACTATGGTGACCAGTATAGTACTAGTTCCTAGAGTAAAAACACTTTTACTCTAGGAACTAGTACAGGACTTGTATTTAAAAACATTTTCATCACGGGGACCTGTACAGGACCAGTACCATGGCAAGATAAAGAGTACTTGTAACTTAAAAATAATCCTTAAT
>NW_007598947.1:0-360 GCF_000523025.1 Cynoglossus semilaevis | reverse complement strand
GTAACGACAGTAACGTCAACGGTGAATGTGAGCCACAGTGCCCTCTCTGGAGCTCTGTGTAAATACACAGCCCTGTTCAAACATTGACTAACCAATCTGAGGGCGTTGATGTGAGCCAGCCCAGGGTTCAGGGCACTCTGCCACATCCTGTGGTCAAGGATGCGCTGTGCATGTGTCTGTGTCAGTGTTCAAATGACTTTCTTCTCCTAACATGTCGGCACCGATGTACCTCACTGTACTGCTGTCTCTGTTTGTCTGTACAGGTAAGTACAGTACATTTTCACTTACCTGGATGTAAAATCTTTTGCCGGCTTAAAAGTTTGCCTACGCGATATTTCTGAGTAGTACTGCAATTATGAT
>NW_007598946.1:0-360 GCF_000523025.1 Cynoglossus semilaevis | reverse complement strand
TATATGTTACACTTTGACCAGAGCCTCCGAAGATTCACCTGGATACCACTGGAAACATGGTCTCTCAAAACACTATAATAGTGGTGGCGGGTAACAAGCTGCGTTTGGATGTTGAGATCTCCGGTGAACCACGTCCCACTGTTGTCTGGTCAAAAGGAGATGTGGTTAGTATTGAACGGCTATATTGGATCAATAACAGACTGTGTCAATTCTACCACTAAATATATAAATAACATCTGTCAATAATATCAAAATAAAAATAAAAATCCATCCTTTATTCACTAACTGCAAACACCTCTGCTGTATATCAGGGGGTAAACTTATCTCTCACTTCGTCCTCCTTAGGGGCAGTTTTTTTTT
>NW_007598945.1:0-360 GCF_000523025.1 Cynoglossus semilaevis | reverse complement strand
CTCCCTCCCTCCCTCCCTCCTTCCCTTTTTTCATCAGTTCCCACCTCACCTGAAGTACAACCTTCTGTTCCAGCATCTGTGACGCAGGCTTGTCATGAAGAACAATTCTGCCTTTGCTGGAAGCCAGCGTGTTGTTAGTTTGCGAGTAAAATGAGTGAGCTAATACCTGTCAATGCTCACACTTTCTTTTGTGTTGAAAAGAGCAGTGGGGGATCATTAGCCACACAGACAGACGCGATGAATAGGAAACTGCAACGTGAAAACGACAGCGTGCTGAAGTGAGGGGGAAGGTGTGTAGCTGCGACATTTGTATCGTGTGTAGACCTTTTGTGGGGGTGAGTGGGATCAGCAAAGAATGAT
>NW_007598944.1:0-360 GCF_000523025.1 Cynoglossus semilaevis | reverse complement strand
GGTTTTAAAGAGGAAACAAACTCTGGACCAAACAGCTCTGATGGGAAAGTCGTCTTAGTTGACTCAGCGACCTCCTTCTCCTCAGAGCTGATCCTCACCCTCCCTTCTTGTCTAACGTAGTAACGCCTGTGTTGTCTGGACTAACAGAGCTGCAACCTTTCTCCAGGTCAGGAGTACAGAATGTACAACACCTACGACGTCCACTTCTATGCCTCGTATGCACTCATAATGCTGTGGCCCAAACTCGCTCTGAGTGTGCAGTACGACATTGGTGAGTACACAGGTGGTGACAGTAAGAAGTAGGAGTCATGTACCAGACTTCACTGCCTTCTTCTTCTTCTCCTCCTATCAGCTGGCAGC
>NW_007598943.1:0-360 GCF_000523025.1 Cynoglossus semilaevis | reverse complement strand
GTCATTTCTGACTTTCATTATTAATCTCAAAACACTTTCTTCCCATAGGGTGTATCACCCAGCCAGTGGGCGTGTCCTGGAGGTTTTTACCAGCCAACCAGGAATTCAATTCTACACTGCCAATTTTCTTGATGGGTCCGTGCCAGGGAAGGGCGGGGTTAGGTACGGCAAGCACAGCTCGTTCTGTCTGGAGACGCAGAATTGGCCCGATGCTGTTAACCAGGTATGACCTTTGATTAGAGTTTCGTACGAGAGCTGGTTCTGAGTGTTGAAAGAATGCTGTTTTTCTTCAAGACACTGAAGAAAACATTTTGGACGGAGCCACTAAAAGTCTGTTTGTGTTTTTGATTGTGTATATAT
>NW_007598942.1:0-360 GCF_000523025.1 Cynoglossus semilaevis | reverse complement strand
AAAGATGAAAATGGAAAACTCTTCTGATTATGTTCACATCCCTCTTAATCCCTTATTTCTACTTTTGGCTTTTCCAATTACCAAAGGTGAGACGGCCGAGACCGAACTCAGACCAAACTGTGGACCTTTTAATTCCAGCCTCGTGATTTACGACCACTGTCTACACAACCACTAATCCTCCGTTCACCGTGGAATATCTGTGTCTTCTGTGATAAAAGTCGTCCTCAAACACAATCACACCTTTCTACAAACACACACACTTTCCCAAAGATGCTGGCGGTGAGAGGACGAAGGAAAGATGACTCCTTGCCTGTCAGACGAGCGACCTTACATGTCACCCCTCCACCGTGTGAAATGTTC
>NW_007598941.1:0-360 GCF_000523025.1 Cynoglossus semilaevis | reverse complement strand
TCTGGGCCAAAGCGCCATTATTCTTTATCACAATAATAAAAATAAATGTGTCCTATATTGATCCCATATTTGGGAAATTGTTGTGTTAGCAGCATATATGCTGTTAACAGGCGGCAGCCTAGCAAGCACCAAGCATGGGGTTCCTCTGGGAATCGAACCCAGGACTCTCTGCTATCTGCTTCCGAGGCAGGCATGCTAACTGCTACACTATGGAACCGTTAAAATGGTACATTGGCCGGGAATCGAACCCAGGCCTCCCGAACGACAGGTGAGAATTCTACCACTCAACCACCAATGCTTTGCTAATTCAGCTCAACATTTGAACTCACTTTAACATATGGGCAGAATGGATAAATAATA
>NW_007598940.1:0-360 GCF_000523025.1 Cynoglossus semilaevis | reverse complement strand
TATTATTGTTGTTGTTGTTGTTGTTTTGAACTCAATGAGTTATTTCTGTGTCACTGTTTATTGTGGATAAACAATAATGACCATTGTTAAAAGTGACTTGATTTGTCTATTAACTGTAGCGTAAAAAAAATGTTTTTTTTTTCTTCATTTAACTAAAAATAAGGGGGGTTGGTTTTGGTCCTGACAAAAATTTTGCCTGGAAATTTGGGTACAACTTGAACGCTCCATCAGTTGTAGCATACAGACATGTCAGGAATGGAACATTACTTCTGTGGTTTACTGGTGATGTTTGTAGCCTTATGTAGGGACAGTGGGGGAAGGGACGGGAGGGGAGGATCAGGGTCATGTCCCCCCCGGTGC
>NW_007598939.1:0-360 GCF_000523025.1 Cynoglossus semilaevis | reverse complement strand
TCTACACGGGTTGTGCCAGTGCGGCAGGGTAATGCAAAATGCAAATGTTGACATAGTCAGCAACCGAGACAAATATTGTATTTCATTAACCAAACAAATATCCTCTACAATATGTATGCATACGGAGGGGCTTCGGAGCCCACCGGATTAAATGGGGTCAATTTAGTTCGCGGAGACGCTGATGTGCTAATTAGTCGCTTGAATGACGGACAGCTGGGCCGTTGTTTCCGTGTTTAAATGTTTGAATGCCACCCTTCATGCCAATACTTGAAATTACTCAGCTGTTTACTCCAACTCTTGCCTTCCCTGGTTTGTTTTTGTTCACATTTTCTTTCTATTTAATATTGTCCACGCTATATG
>NW_007598938.1:0-360 GCF_000523025.1 Cynoglossus semilaevis | reverse complement strand
GTGTGTGTGTGTGTGTGTATAAGATCATATGCTCAGTGCATCCATCTTGTCTCGCCCACATATTTACCTATAACTGTGCGGCTGTGAAATCAAAGAGCAGAACGACAGTTATTTATCTCGCAGCCCTCAGACGGATGGTGACATTTTTCACAGACTCACGCCCCCCGGTGTGATCACAGCACTGTGTGTAATTCGTGCAGCGCACTTCTTGAAGGTGACGCTAATTTAGATACAAAATGTATTATTCCTGATAAGATTTTGCTTGTTTTATACTTCCTTTTAAAAGTTTTTCCATCAGTTTGTGCTGTGGATAAATAAAAATATATATGTACATATAGGATATATATATATATTTATATA
>NW_007598937.1:0-360 GCF_000523025.1 Cynoglossus semilaevis | reverse complement strand
GTTTGAGAGTGGACCGTGACACTAGCTCCGCTAACGCTATTGCTTCTAATCCCAGCCCAAAGCTAGGAAGGCGAGTTAGCTAGCTGTGAGCCACAGAGCTTATAACAACCCTGCTCTTTAATGCATACATAATAATCAAATTTGGAGGCTGCTAATTGCTTGAGCATTGTCGACTTTGAATGTTAAAATGAATCAATAAAATATCAGCTAAGCTAATATGTAACGTGTTTATAATACCCAGGCTAACAGAATCTGAAACGACAAACCTTTTAATGTTTATAAATGACGTTCGCTTTAAATCAAAGACTTAAAGATCGAATCAGTCAGCTGTACAGTACATATTGGTAAATGTGTGATTGT
>NW_007598936.1:0-360 GCF_000523025.1 Cynoglossus semilaevis | reverse complement strand
AGGGCTTCACATTCAATTCAACGCAACACCTACGTTTGTCCACAAGGAGGCAGACAGGAACACAGAAATATAAAGTGGTTGTAAGGGAAAAACAAATGTGCTAAACTAGGACAGGGTTTTTACAAGAGAAATATTAACTACAGGGCAAAATGGAATGTGAATTAAATAGACTGGTTCTAGATCAGGGATCGGGAACCTTTATATCAGCGGGCTCTGCTGCAAATGTAAGGAGGTCCATCAATAATTATTTATATTATTTTAATTTTACCATTAAGTATTCTTTTCCTTTATATTGTGAGTGTGTGTGTTGCTACAAAATGGATTGACTTAGACTTCACTTTTTATGCCAGAAATAAAAGA
>NW_007598935.1:0-360 GCF_000523025.1 Cynoglossus semilaevis | reverse complement strand
CTGATATTCATATCGGACGTGAATACGTTATATCGACCCATCCTAACGAAATACTCATGAAAACAGTATTAATTATTATTTTATTCATTAACAATTTGATCCAGATATTTAGAAACCGTTGAGGAACATTCCGTCTGTTCCGTATTTTAATCTCGTTAGCCGCGGCGTCGGACGTCGCAGCTGTGGTCACTCATTATATACAGTCTGAGGTCGAGTCTCTGGAGGTCGAAACGTGAGAGTGAAGATCATTAGTATTCAGGCTGGAGAGTCTGCCTGAAGGACCCGTGCAGCTCTTTGTCTCCTCTGAAGGGTCTGACGAGCCCCGGGTCTGTGGGGCAGTGGGGGGGTGGGGGGGCGTCA
>NW_007598934.1:0-360 GCF_000523025.1 Cynoglossus semilaevis | reverse complement strand
AAAAGAAAATCGACCTTGTCCATCCACTGTCCTTCTAAGCCGAGAAAAGACATTAGCATATTCAGCTGTGAGGCAAGTGTTTCGTTAGATTGCTGGTATCAGAACAGAACAAATCTTACCAATAACACTGTCTTTGTCCTTGATGTAGAAACATCCCTTCAAACTATAGAGCAGTGGTGACAAATTCCTGGCCCGGGGGCCACTTTCAGCCCACAAACCTATCACATTTGGCCTGCGTCTAGATGTCAGAAACCAGTGTTTTTATGTGAATTATTAAAATATATTCATCCAAACATTTACAAAAAATAGCAAATAGACATGTCACAGCTAGAGTGGTGTGGTGAGAACAAACAATCACTC
>NW_007598933.1:0-360 GCF_000523025.1 Cynoglossus semilaevis | reverse complement strand
CAAAATTATGCTAATATCGGTCCACTGATATTGGACGACCAACTTTGTTGTTTACTACTGAGGTGTGGATGGTGAGTCAGTTGTCTGCTGTGTTTCCTTTTAAAGAACAAGGACCTTAGCTCCCCACCCAAGGTCAAACGTCTGTGGGTCTTATTAGAGCTATTCCTTTTAGCTCAGCACACTGGAGTCTATAAACTCAGTCAAAAGACACTTTCTCCTCCATTCTGGGAGCCCAGACTGGTGTCTCTGTCTCTGAGAGCCACACTGTGCTCAGTTTCCAGTTCAAGACAATAACCCTGTGTGAGTGAAGGGAGGCTGAGGGTTTAGCAGGAGCCTGTGTTTTATTGCACTCTCGCCTCA
>NW_007598932.1:0-361 GCF_000523025.1 Cynoglossus semilaevis | reverse complement strand
CCGGAAATTACGGTAATTATTAGTAACCGAAGTAGCAGTATTTGCAAATGAAAATACTATAACAATAACAATGTTTTTATTGTTGTTATATACTAATATATGTCTCCCTCTAGACATGCACTCAAAAGTCTCTAATGGAACCAGCAGACTCCAAATGCTCCGAGAGGATGTCGGGAAAACAAGTCTACACCTTCAAAAGCCAATGAAAGAGCTGCTAAGTATCAATGGTGTGTTTCCGGCTCTAATCTAAAAACTGTAGTATGTGTAAATGATGGGACACTACGAGACAGCTCACAAAAAAGTATCAGTGAAAAAATAGCGCAAGTCAACAAAATACATGTCATTGTGACACAGCACACCA
>NW_007598931.1:0-361 GCF_000523025.1 Cynoglossus semilaevis | reverse complement strand
TGTTGCAAATAAATTCAAATTCAACGACTACCGTCTGTAAGAAAAAAACAGTTCATAAAAACAGTACATTTTTCACCAGTTACCCACATCTATCAATGGGTCAATCTGTTCTGTTGCTCTGTGAAGCGATAACAATGGGTTTACAACAACAAGATCAAAGTTCACAAAAATGTATTGTTCAACAATTGGCAAAGTTGTCATGTTGACATATGTAATTCAAATGCCATGAGGTTTATCTTGATGTCGAGAGTGGCGTGGGAGTTATATCTCAGCCATTTTGGGACACATCATCAGTACTGAACCTTCAAATCAATTGAACTGCAAATAGAAAACTGCAAATGATAGATAGATAGATAGATAG
>NW_007598930.1:0-361 GCF_000523025.1 Cynoglossus semilaevis | reverse complement strand
CCCTTTAAGGTGTCTGTCCCTCTGACCAGTACAGTTGGTGACCTCTGACCTAGGCTCTCACTTTTGTACAGTTTCAAGTTACAAAAAAAGCAGAATATTTTCTGACTGAAACGTGAATGAGGCGTCGGCTAACACAGAAAGGTCAAAGGTCCACGCGGCCGTTGTTTGACCGGTGGTCGTTCTGGTCAGAACAGGAGGAGAAACAACTCTGTCTTTGCCGTAGCCACAGGGCGTCTGAGTGAAGCCGAGACTTCACCAAGGATTTAAGACTTTTTTTTTTAATACCAGTAAGAAGAGACGGTAATGGACGGAGCGGTGAGACGACTGTCCCTCACTCTCTGTCTCTGTCTCTGTCTCTCTG
>NW_007598929.1:0-361 GCF_000523025.1 Cynoglossus semilaevis | reverse complement strand
TTTTGCTATTTACAATCTGCATTTTCCAATGTATTAAACCCAGAAAGAACTTAGTGAAGTGGAAATATGAGACAAGGTCAAGACAATATAACATCCGGCTTCGTCTTTTTCACATCACAGCACAGGGCTTCAGTGGAAGTCTCACTTTTCTCCCTTGCAACACACTTTTATCAGCATCTCGTACAGCTGCAGCAACAAACAATTCGATGCCATAACGAAAACAAAACAAAAAAAATCTACATTTTGACAGAATTCTCATATTTATTCCACCGTTGTTGACGTCTTGTCAAAAACATTCAGGTGTAAATTCCCCTGAAATTGAACCAATATTGCGATCACATGATTATTCAGTTACTGGGTG
>NW_007598928.1:0-361 GCF_000523025.1 Cynoglossus semilaevis | reverse complement strand
GGGCCTTGAGTTTGACACATATGATCTTTAGAATGGATATTTTTTTATGCTCAACATTGTTGTGGAAGTTTTGGGAAACGTTGGTTCTTTTTTTGATATCTTCTTCCTTCTCTACTCTAGTTTGGTTTTATTTCAGTGTATGTTCCTGTTTGATGAGCTTTTATTCGGTGGAAAGTGAAGCGCTCTGTAAATAATAAATGTTGAGCCAAATACTGAGCAGCCTCCGGTTAATGTGTTATGTCAAAGACTATAACCCAACTAGTCTTTTTTTGTTCAAAATGTTTGGATTTAAATCACATGTGGAGAAGTTGACGCTAATTTTCGTCTCGGTTTCTGGTTCATCTGTCATGTCGACGTTTTT
>NW_007598927.1:0-361 GCF_000523025.1 Cynoglossus semilaevis | reverse complement strand
TAATCTTTTCTGCAGCATCCAAACATAAAGTGTTTCAGTTTACCTAGGTTATTCAAGTGAAGCAAAGGCATCACAGCCGATCCCAGAGTGGTAGTGATTGAAGCTGGAATACTGAAAATACAACGGAAGTTCTGGGCACTGAACTGAGGAATCGCAATACAGTAGATGAGTAATGGGGGTAGATATGAGATCAGAGTCATGACCAGACTGTTGATCACTGTCTGAAGAGCTCTTCTCTTTTGTGGGTGAATGGTATTGTTGCTCGGGTCAGACTTAATCAATGTGTAAATGATAAAGAAGTCGCACACTCCAATTATTACGACGGCTACTAGGTATGGCACGGTGGGAAACATGGTCGCAA
>NW_007598926.1:0-361 GCF_000523025.1 Cynoglossus semilaevis | reverse complement strand
TGTTTGTTTGTTTGTTTGTTTGTTGCTAACATGCTACGTTAGCCTCCGACCGACGTCTCCAACACGTGATGTCATCAGCCGCTGTGGGGGCAGAGCCTGTGCTTTGATTTGACAACAGGAGCAATCAAACTTCACCGCCAGAGGAAATGGAAAACAGTTTAGAGACGCAGCCGGGATCGGGTTATGGAACGACACGTGGAGATTCATCACAGCGTGACGGCACCTGGAAATGAGGCTGCAGCGCTGGAGCGCCGAAATGGATCGGGTCGTTAAAGGAGGCGCTGGAGGAGCGCAACGCTCTGGGCCGGACAGAACATGTGATGAGGAGGAGGAGGAGGAGGATTAAAGAGATGGAACAGAC
>NW_007598925.1:0-361 GCF_000523025.1 Cynoglossus semilaevis | reverse complement strand
GGGGGGGGGGGGGGGAGGGGGGGGCGGCCCCTCCGCAGCAGAGGACGCACAAAGACACGTGTAAACATAGACTCTCCTAACGCTGGGGGGTGAAGCGATGGTTTCATTAGACATCTGAGTCTGCACGGCTCCAGAAAACTTTATTAACTTTTACTGTAAATGATTACAGATATAATTATCCGACTAATCCTTTACTGATGAGCGGAGTTGTCCGTGCGCAGGAGAAATGTGCTGATTAAGCGCCGAGCTGCAGCCAGAACAGCACCGTGTCTGAATATTATTTATATTTATGCATTTACTTGACTTATTTAACAGCTTTCGTGTGATGGATGAGCATCAAACAGCTCCATTTTTTTTTTTT
>NW_007598924.1:0-361 GCF_000523025.1 Cynoglossus semilaevis | reverse complement strand
AGACAGGGGGGAGACAGGGGGGAGAGACAGGGGGAGAGACGGGGGGAGACAGGGGGGAGGAGAACTCCCTCCCGTCTCCAGCAGATTCACCTCAGCTGTTTCACTGATCAGTGTGTGAAGAAACAGCAGGATGGGGGACCGGTCCTGGACTCCTGACCCCCACCCTCCAACCTGGGTCTCATCAGAGAGAGTCGCCCCCCCCCTCCCCCTCCTCCCCCTCAGAGTGGGAGTCATTCATTATTCAGCTCCACATCAGCTGTGTTTGGACTGTGGTCAAACCATGTGTCCATCAAAAATGAATGACCGCAGACTGGAACTGTTGTCATGGAGACTGGGCTGGGCCACTGCAGTGGACTGGGCC
>NW_007598923.1:0-361 GCF_000523025.1 Cynoglossus semilaevis | reverse complement strand
ATATATATATATATATGTATGTGTACATAAAATGTATGTATGAATACTGTAAATGCTAGTCAAAATGTTCTAAGACAGATTTTGCCTGGTGTCTGAAGCCTGTCTAATTTTTTAAAATTTGATTTGTCTTTTTCTCTCCTTAAAAATAAATGATTTTGAATTTGAACTGCGGAAACCCATGTCGTTAACTGTGTTTGTTATTTCAAATAAAAGAAAAAATATTTGCGTGTAATATTTGTGTGTTCTAGGTGACGGGATGAATGCGTACATGGCTTACAAAGTAACGACAAAGGTGAGAATATTTACTTTACTTAATATATATATCTGTATGTATATACTTTTGCACGCCACATTTTTCAGT
>NW_007598922.1:0-361 GCF_000523025.1 Cynoglossus semilaevis | reverse complement strand
AACCACCTTCTCTCGGACCGTTAATTCCGTGCAGTGTGGTCTGTTTTCACATAAAACATTATATTTCAATATGATTTTCTCTGCTGGGGTTCACCAGGGGCCTGCGGTAGGAGATGTGAATATTTATTACGTTACTAAACAGATGATCAACACGGCGACTTCAAGCAACACATCAGCATCTTTGCAGATGGCGTGTGGATAAAAGATAACTTTGATACTGTCAGACTTTAATTAAAAGTTCTTCTCATCCACAAGTTCAACCTTTCCTTGTTGAACCTGGAGGAGAAATAATGTTTTACAAAATGTTTTGTCTAAGGAGAAAAACATAATTACTAAATTACTAAACCTGTGCAGCTAAAAA
>NW_007598921.1:0-361 GCF_000523025.1 Cynoglossus semilaevis | reverse complement strand
GAGCTCCCTGGGGATGGTCAAACAGGTGGGAAAATTTATACCCCAGCTGGCTGAAAAAGACAAAGCTCTTCGTGATCTTCTCTCAAAGAAGAACTGTTGGTTGTGGGGTGCTGACCAGGCGGCGGCTTTCAGGGTGCTGAAAGAAGCACTAACCTCTCCACCGGTCCTGGCCATGTATGACACGAGCAGGGACACCAAAGTATCGGCAGACGCTTCTTCGTACGGTCTTGGAGGTGTGCTCCTCCAGAAATGGGACAGTGAATGGAGGCCGGTAGCTTATGCATCCCGCTCGCTATCACCCACAGAGCAGCGCTATGCGCAAGTCGAGAAGGAGGCCCTGGGTCTAACTTGGGCATGTGAA
>NW_007598920.1:0-361 GCF_000523025.1 Cynoglossus semilaevis | reverse complement strand
TGTTCTAAAAAACGAAAGTACTCACACAAACGCGTGGTAAATAAACGCCCATTCACGCGGTCTCTCCAACACATTGTAGAGGTAATTCTGCAGGCGTCGGTACCGGGCGTTCCGGCGACCGCTCTGCGCGCTGTAGGTCAGCGGTTTCCCCAGAAGACTGAGCCGGGCTCCCTGCTTCCTCTCCGCTCCCGCCGCACCTGTCGTTCCGGGAGACAAGAGACCGTCCCCGACGCGCGCCGTGTTGTTCATCTCCCTGTGCCCGGACTCCACATCTTTCAGTGCGTAATCCTGCGCCCGGCGTGCCGAGGAGCTCTTTATCCAGAGCCCGGTGTCCCCTGTGTTGGCTGTGTTGGCTGTGTTG
>NW_007598919.1:0-361 GCF_000523025.1 Cynoglossus semilaevis | reverse complement strand
AAGGCTAAGGTTCTGAAAAACACATGAAGTCAAGTCTCTAGCTCCAAATTAAAACTCAGTTTCCAAGTGTTTGCAACGAATGAGCGATAAAGCAACCACATGAGTTCTGCTCTCTTGCTGTGTTTCAATTTAGTAGTGGTAATTCAATATTTGATGTTGAGTGATTTCTTTAAATTCCATTTTAAAGTGTTTGGATGTAGTGTGTAATGTCAGTGCTTAGTTTTTAGTAGTGACTGAGGTAGTGGTTGTGTGAAGAGGAGCAAACGTATGGAAGATGAGTTTAAGTGTGAATTTCATCCAATTACCGACTTTTATGTTTGTTGCTTGTTTTTGCAGTTCTGTACACACACACACACACACA
>NW_007598918.1:0-361 GCF_000523025.1 Cynoglossus semilaevis | reverse complement strand
CCTCCTCCTCTTCCTTCTCACCTGAGCAGGGTGTCAGGTGTGTAGCTGTCATCATGAGACACCCTGTATCCCACCTCCAGGCCCAGACTCAGGTCCATCTCATCAGCCACACGAAGCGCCAAACTCACCGCCGCCACCGAGTAGGGCTGCGAGCAGCAGACCACGCCCTGGGAGAACTCATAGGACAGAGCGTACTCCACACACCACTGAGGCACCTGCAGGGGAGGAGTAACACAACACTCTGGACATGAAGGATCTGACTCACATTCTGTGCATGGAGAATCAGCCAAAGGGAAAGGCTCGACTCAAACAAAGCAGGGATTAGAAACTATTCAAGCATCGATAAATAATAAAAAAAAAA
>NW_007598917.1:0-361 GCF_000523025.1 Cynoglossus semilaevis | reverse complement strand
TGAATATATTTATATATGTATGTTTATGTGTGTGCATCTATATATTTATATACACATGTAAATATATATGAATATATTTATATATGTATTTATATATTTGTGTGCATGTATATATTTTTATACACTTGTGTATATATATGAATATATTTATATATGTATTTATATATTTGTGTGCACGTATATATTTTATACACTTGTGTATATATGTATGAATATATTTATATATGTATTTATATATGTGTGCAACTATATAAATACATGGTAATGTACTAAGATCACATGTAATCATAGTAAACAGAGACGGCAGTGAAACATAGTGTTGTGATATCTCTCTCTCCCTCCCTCCTTCCCCCCTTCCTCC
>NW_007598916.1:0-361 GCF_000523025.1 Cynoglossus semilaevis | reverse complement strand
CCTCCTCCTCCTCCTCCTCCTCAACCTGAGGATCAATCTTCGGCCTATTAGACGCGTGCTGCTGCTGAATATGATTGCGTTCACTGGGCCCCACTGGTGCTAATGTGCCTCCATCAATCCATCAGCACGGGGCTGACCGCAGAGCGGGCGGTTATGAAGTGCCTGAGCTGACAGGCTCTGAATGAGGAGCAGAGGAGGCCTCCTCCACGCCGCCTACGCTGCCTTACCTCAGAACAACTCCACTCACTGGTCGTGATTGTCCTCTCGTGGCTGCGCGGCCTGGAAAAGATTCTTATTTCACAGAAGAAATGGAAAGAAAACGGTTTTGAGGACGGTTTAGTGAAGAGCTTCTGTCGCTCAC
>NW_007598915.1:0-361 GCF_000523025.1 Cynoglossus semilaevis | reverse complement strand
ACTTTATGTCATCAATGGTGCAACAATTAAGCCTATTCATGCTAACAACTATTTCTATTGGTTAAACATGGACAGGACCAGAGCATTAATTAAAAAGCTAATTAATACATGGCTGAGGCTCGGTTACATTAACGTGTAGGACACAAACACAAACAAGAAAATAAGGAAATAAGGCGAAGACAATCAATACCAAGGCTTTTAAACATTATATAACTCTCAGGAATTGGAAAACCCCATTATTGACATTGTTTGTTGTTCCTTTGAGCAAACGTCCTCGGTCTGCGACAACCTCGAGACACAAAACCTGCTGCTAAATGAGCCGCAAACGGCTAATCTCCAAATGGAGGACCTTTACTGAACC
>NW_007598914.1:0-361 GCF_000523025.1 Cynoglossus semilaevis | reverse complement strand
AGTTTAAACGAACGCTGCAAAGTCCCAACAAGTCTAGTTTTGCAAACCTCTTCATATACGGTTGTGAGTGTGTGAGCAAGCAGCAGCTTAATCAGTATTTAACCTCATATTACTTGCAAACATGCACATACATTTCTTTTCCTAAAATCCTCGGGGTCATGTCTGAGTAAGCATCTTATCGTGCCGCCACACATTTTAGCCTAAATCACATGGACTGATGGTTACATTCATCTCGCTCTGGGACACTTATAATTAGCATCTCTGTAGCAGCTGAAGGTAACAAACCCATTTAAATGTGAGACTGAAATTTTATTTCGGTGGCCGTGGTAGCATATGGAGTGCAGAGACGATACAGTAAAGG
>NW_007598913.1:0-361 GCF_000523025.1 Cynoglossus semilaevis | reverse complement strand
TTTTTTTTTCTACAATCACCCAGTGGTGGTTTTTTGAAGAGTTCAGAGAGAAAAAGCTGGATTTTCAGCAGCAGCCTCAGACTCTCATCTCCACATGAAAGTTAGAAGCCCTGCTGGGAAACTCTCTGAAATCTACAAAAGAGTACGAAAGAAAAAAACAACCCCCACCTCAGACAGCCGGACGTGTTCTTGAAGACCGTGGTCCACTCCGCGTCCCGAGGCTTGGAGTCCTCGTTGGGCTCGTGCTCCCACCCGGAGTGAGGGATGATGACTTTACTGGTCATGGTCTGAAGGCCGTGGTTGATGATCATCATCTTTAGAGGTTCGTAGGAGGACAGGTTCCACAGGGTTCCTGAGGAGA
>NW_007598912.1:0-361 GCF_000523025.1 Cynoglossus semilaevis | reverse complement strand
ACCTGAAAATGTAGGCAAAGGCAACTCAGACTTGATTCTTAATATATGATAGAGGAGCTGGTTAGACCATAAGGTAGTTAATTTAAAGAAGTCTCAATCAATATGATTAAGTCATTAAGTCGTTTTGAAATTGTGTCAAGTGCAAACACAAGACAACAGAGGGATACATTTGTACATGAATAACTTTTTATATTATTTCATAATGTTTAGTTTGATGCGAGGTAAAGACTACATAATGTACACTCTTCTACTGATAGAAATGATAACAAGCAGCTTTGTGTGTTAGCATCAGAGTAAAAAAACTAAAAACTTTTGAGAGGACATAGGGTACTAAGTGTGGATGCCTCAACAATTCAGCTGA
>NW_007598911.1:0-361 GCF_000523025.1 Cynoglossus semilaevis | reverse complement strand
TTTTTTTTTTTCTTTAAATAAACTATCCGTGACAAATGGGTGTTTTCCTTTATCTGAACTGCAGGCAGGGTTGAGATGAATAACAGCTGATTGCTTTAATAGATGTTATCTTTCCCTGCTTATTTTAAGAGGTGAGAAATAAGACTGTGTTCATGAATAAATAAAGATGAAGGAATAAATATGAGAAACATCCTTTAAAAACCAGTTATCTTGAGCACAAAGTTGGGTTAGAAAAAGGGAGATTTAACTTTTTTATGAGCAACATAAGTCACCGATATTCTTCCCTGTAGGTGGTGACATTTTTGACCCAACACGGACCAGCAACAACTTCACACTGGAACCAGTAGTTTTACAAAGAAAT
>NW_007598910.1:0-361 GCF_000523025.1 Cynoglossus semilaevis | reverse complement strand
TGGTTCAAAGACGGGGAAACTGAGACGGTACAAGACAAGAGTGTGAGAGACGGGTGGAAGGAGTGAGGAAGTGGCAAGTGGAGGACTTATTAGTAAAGTAAACTACTTTCAAGCAGCAAAGGAAATCCCACAGGTGAGAGAAGAGCGAACGGGAGGAGCCAGGGTAAATATAAAGGTCAGGGATTCGACGGGAGACAGAAAATATATGAGTACTTAGAAAAAAAAAATACTCTTCCTCTGAAGAATAGGAGACGGGAACTCTGTGTTTGCAGGTGACAAATGTTAATGGAATGGGGCGGGAAGTAAATGGATGGGAGCACAGTGGCCATAAAGGCAGGGAAATAAAGTCAAAAAAAAAAAA
>NW_007598909.1:0-361 GCF_000523025.1 Cynoglossus semilaevis | reverse complement strand
TTTTTTTTTTTTTTTTTTAAATTGGAATTAACTCTCACTCGTTGTTTGAAGCTTCTGGATGATGGACAAGTAAAAAAAAAAAAGTGCCCGAGCTTGAGCTATGGTTTTGAATGCGACCACTCAGGATTGTTCTGGGAAAGCAGGGTTTGCTGATGGTGTTGTAGTTGCACTGAGGCCTGGAAGTAAATCAGATGTGGCACATCAGGGACTTTGGCGCTACGTTTGCTGCCAGCGGAGGCCCACGCTGACATTGCCGTCATGTAGGTACACGGCAGTGACCACAACAGTGGCCCGTTTCTCCGTTTGTCTGTGTACTAGGAATTAAACTATTATACTCACTGTAGATCATTGATTTGTACCA
>NW_007598908.1:0-361 GCF_000523025.1 Cynoglossus semilaevis | reverse complement strand
TGTGTGTGTGTGTGTGCTCTACATAGCTGCACATAAAGGTGTCTGTCCTGTAGGCCTTTAATGATTAATGCATGAGATGTTGTTGTCAATGTCTTTGCTTGATTGTGGTTCAAAACTGACTGACCTTGTACCTTGTTTAACATGTTGATTTTTTTTCTTTAGGAAGCTAAAGGTGATTTTACCAGGTAAGGAAATCATTACATGTGCAGGATTTGCAGAAAGTGTATAGGAAACAGATTTAGCCTTGTGTTATGGTAATCTGTTGACCTGGGGTTTTTGGTCTCCATAAAATGGTCACATAGCTATGTTAATTATAAGTGTCATTGATGGCATCCCATGGTTCGAACACTAGTTTATCCGG
>NW_007598907.1:0-361 GCF_000523025.1 Cynoglossus semilaevis | reverse complement strand
TGGCTTCCAGATGCAGCCCGCGTAGGCCGCAGACAGCAAGATGGGACACAGCTAATGTGCAATTTGATTTATTTCAAACCACCTGCCTCTGGGTAGCTGGGATTTCTCACCCTCGCTGTCACAGTCTCCCCCTCCGTGCTCCCTCCTGGCCTTTTCATCTCCCCCGTCTCCCCCTCCTCTGATGTTTGGTCACCTGTGCTCACTCCATTCAGTCAACACCTCAGTTTAGCCCTTTATTCTACAGCGTGTGGTTTTTCTTTCTCTCCCCTGTGCAGCAGCCCGTTAGCATGTTAGCTTAGCAACTGAGAACCTGTTACATCACTCAGCTGTTTTATTTCTCAGCCTTTATTAGAAACTTCTG
>NW_007598906.1:0-361 GCF_000523025.1 Cynoglossus semilaevis | reverse complement strand
GGGACATTTCTGTCCTGGATCATTAACAGCCAAACCACCAGTGCATTTTTAACTGTTCATAACAGCTAACAGCTAGCTAGTTCAGCACCGGGTTAGCCTAAAACAGTCGTTACCTAACTTTGGCCTCGGCGCCCAGGGATCGCTTCAAAACTCCTGAAACAGCTGGATTAAAGTAAAATTAATATATTTATTTTTAAACATAAAATTAGAACGTATTTAAGAAAGTGTGAAACTTCTGAAATGAACTACACACACACACAAACACACCATGAAGTGCAGAGAATCATTGATTGATTTGAATTCTTGGGCAGGTTCCATACCACCACAGTGTCTTCTCTTCTCTCTGCTGGAGTGAACCCCC
>NW_007598905.1:0-361 GCF_000523025.1 Cynoglossus semilaevis | reverse complement strand
GAGAGCTGACAATATTGGGCCCAGACTTGTGTGATACCTCTGGGGAACAACGTGTTGTTGTTCACTGGTGCACCCAGTGTCCAGCTGGATGGATATAGCCATTGGGCTCCAGCAGCTACAAACAGCTGTAAAGCTGTGAAGTGCAGTCACTGTTCCATTCTGAAGCCATTCTGGTCTTAGCACCAGCTTTTGATCATGTTCTGTTTGAGTAAACTGTAAAAATTTTAAAGAGATCAACTTTAAGAACGAAAAAAATAGAGAGACTTTTGTCAAGGAAATTAGTTTGTCAGTCGGCCATTTGTTGCGTATGGTTCAGAGATGCACAGATAACAAATTTTTGACTGAGTCAGATTTCCAAAAT
>NW_007598904.1:0-361 GCF_000523025.1 Cynoglossus semilaevis | reverse complement strand
CAACTTCATCATGCCAAGCTGTGGCATTAAGGAGATCAGTGTCCATGAGCTCACACCAGCTACAGCTCTGTCGGTGTTAAAACAGAGGGCATTTAATCAGTGAGACTAAATGTGCGTCTGTGCAGGAGACACAGCGTGAGAAACGGTTTTGGCAAAGCACTTTGTTGGCATATAAATGTGTTTGGCGTGTGCAAGTTGCTGCTTCTACCACCTGAGGCAAAGCTTAACATGTCATAACTGTACGCCGCGTGTGTGAAAAGGAAGATAAATAAAGTAAAATAACGCAGGAAATAGGGGCACTGCACTCCACCGTTAGGGGAAGGAAATACATCTATGTAACAAGTGTAACAAAATGACAGTC
>NW_007598903.1:0-361 GCF_000523025.1 Cynoglossus semilaevis | reverse complement strand
CAGTGCCAAATTATCTATGTACCAGTACCGGTCTGCGGACCGGGGCTTGGGGATCCCTGCTTTACAGCCTCAGTTGTTCATTTCTTACATACAGTCTCTGTGTGACACACCCCCACCAGCAATGCAACCAGGTGTCAATGCTTTATAAAACCATACTTCAAAAACTGGAAAGGTTCCCTGTAAACAAATTTACCCATGATCCTCTGCTTCACTGCAGCCAGACTCTATCAGCACACAGCAGCTTTACTTCTTAGAGTTTCATGTGGCTGCTGTATATTTGAGCAACTGTGCTGCTGCTTGTTTCGCAGAAGAAATCCTTAGAATGGGACAGTGGCACACACACACCCACATACACACACAC
>NW_007598902.1:0-361 GCF_000523025.1 Cynoglossus semilaevis | reverse complement strand
TTATTATAATCAGTTAATGTGATGATGATTTATAGTGTGGTTGTTTTTTTTCCCCCCCAAACTTTAAAACACATTAAAAAGTCGTTATAAAAGCAGGACGAGAAAGAAAAACAAATCCAAAAAAACACAACTCTTCAGGGGGTTCGGACAAAAAGCTCATTAATGGCAGGAGTTGGTTCACATCCAACTCTTGGCTTCTCCGTGATGCCGGGCATTCATCATCATTATCAAGGCTATTCAGTGGCGCTAATTCCCCTTTAAAATCAACTGTCAATTCTTATTTGGCTGCACTCAACATGGTGCAGACTTTAAATTCTCCCATGAACTGGATCTTGGCTGTATTAAGACCAAAAAAAAAAAA
>NW_007598901.1:0-361 GCF_000523025.1 Cynoglossus semilaevis | reverse complement strand
AATTTGTCAGAAGGAACTGTCCAACAGTTTTGCAATCTACCTGGGGTGGCATATAGCCTAGTGAAATCCAACCCACAAGACAACCCACACACAGTCACATCTAACTACAATATTTGCTGCGCAGAGCATAACTAGTTTCGCTCCACATTCGCGTGCCCATTGCACTGTGGAACCACACAAAACCATAACAAACTACTACACTACTGATCAAATACCCATCACATATGTGTCAATTTAGCAATCGAACGCAATTTAGCATTCAATTTGCCAAAATAACACACTCGACACCCTTCCCTGAATAAGACATATTGAATTCTGAATTAACCCTCCCGTCGTCCTTTGGGTCTAGGTGACCCAGTGG
>NW_007598900.1:0-361 GCF_000523025.1 Cynoglossus semilaevis | reverse complement strand
GCGACGACTAGCCCTGTGTGCTAACAAGCTAACCCAGCTTCATTTTTACTGTCACCCAGTTGCTCCAAAAATGCCACGTTAGCCTTCGTATTTAAGATGGATTTCTTCCTGTCAGGATTTCCAGGATAAACCCATGATTGAGTGGGAATAGCACCAAGTCAGCCGTAAGGGCAGAGCCCCTCACTTGAGGGAATATTCCAGGTAAAAACATTGTTATTGTCAGTTTGAACACTGCAAAGATGGGTGGTTTTTATTTATCACTGTCAGAGTATAGCTGTACAAGCGTTATTTACACTATTGTTGCAGAAGAACAAAGTTGATCACAGTGAAATGCTTTTCTATCAAGGTGCACAATGTTTGG
>NW_007598899.1:0-361 GCF_000523025.1 Cynoglossus semilaevis | reverse complement strand
GATGATGACGACAGTGGTATGAACTCACGCAGGCCAGCCTTCAAAGGTGGAGACAGTGAAAAGCGCCATCATTCCCATCAGCACGTTGTCAAAGTTAAAGTCACTGTTGTGCCAAACACGTTCTCGGACCATGGGGTGGGTGACGTCACCGTCTTTATACACCACGAATGTTCCCCTGACACACAAAGAGACACAGAGAGACACCGAGACAGACACAGGCAGAGGTCAGTGTTTGCGTCTCCGTCAAGTTAGTCTCACATCTGAACTGCCTCACACCTACTTGCACTGCTCGGGCGTGTGTTTCGCTTCGTCGGTGCAGCGATAGAATTTCCCCTAGAAACACAAACAGGAAGTCACATCA
>NW_007598898.1:0-361 GCF_000523025.1 Cynoglossus semilaevis | reverse complement strand
GGGGGGGTGAGGGTCGTTTGCAGTAAGATCCCAAGGGGAATGAGGGGCTGGCTAATGACCTGTGTTGGTTTCTGTCCTGTGGGAGATGGGGAAAGGAAGCCAGCCTCCCTGCCTCTTTTTGATGACACATCACAATTAGCCACAGACATTTCCCTGCCTGGAGAAGCTGCCAGACACTGTGAGTAAGTGATTTTAAAGGCCACCTGTGAATATTTAGATGTTGAATATACTGTACCACACACCATTTCACATGTGCTACCCCAGCAAAGGTCCGGGTAATGCTCAGCATGGACTTGAACACCTTAAAGACGCTGATATGACTCAAAGGAGGCGTAAATTTAATGTGCTTCAATTCCAAAAA
>NW_007598897.1:0-361 GCF_000523025.1 Cynoglossus semilaevis | reverse complement strand
CTAGCCTTCTCGCGCTTGTGCTCGAGTTTTCTGAAGCAGAACAAAAACACAAAAATGAATGAACTTTTCTCCACTTCTCTTCTTTACTATAACAGAATATCGGTGCCAATACTCCTCTGATCTGAAGCAAGGCAGAGATACATAGCTCGGATTTGGAGGAATGACAACTTTAATATATTCTTTTCTGGCCGTGGACCAGACCTGAAAGTGGGTTAGAACAATAGCATCTGGAGCAATAGCTGTACGTACAAAAGGGTCGACGTGTCTACACCGAGCGACTGTCGCTGTACAAAAGACACATGAATTATAGAGCCAATAATGGCCTCGAAGCAACTGTTTAAACAGAGCACTTAATGACATT
>NW_007598896.1:0-361 GCF_000523025.1 Cynoglossus semilaevis | reverse complement strand
TACTTTAAAACGGGAACCTGTTTACTTCAAGGAATGGTCAGATTTATTCGTCGTCTTGTTTCTCCTATATTCAAGTTGATAAATAAGCGTTTACTTCGTTAACAACACATGCAGCCATGCACCCTGAAAAACGAGAGAGCACAGTGACAGCAGTCGCTCTTCCTCTGCCTCCCTCAGGACATCCTTGAATGGCGAACATCCCGCCGGTTCTTCTACTGGCGTCTGCGGCGTCTGCTGCTGGAGGACACGGTGAAGAGGAAGATTCAAGCTGCTAACGGCGAACTGACGGACGGTCAGATCCAGGCCATGTTACGCCGCTGGTTCGTGGAGGCCGAGGGAGCTGTTAAGGTAAAAAAAACAA
>NW_007598895.1:0-361 GCF_000523025.1 Cynoglossus semilaevis | reverse complement strand
GAAATGAAGAGCCTGCTGCGCTAACAGTCTGCAAAAGAAACTCTGAAGGTTTATGTTCCCGACGAGGAGTTTAACTCCAGCAGCAGCTTTGAATTGACTTATTGCTCAATATATACAACTATACAGTAGTGCAGTACAACATGTAATGCTTTGGAAATGTAGCGTTTAATATTACCTGTGTTTTTGGATTAGTATCTGTGCGTCTAGGAGCTCTCTTTAGCTTGGTTGCTAATAGCAATATCGCTAATGCTCTCCGATTGGTTGCTGAGGTTGGCATAAGTACAATAAGAAACTTATATATACATACACAAATATATATATTTGTATGTTTATGTATGTATGTATACATATATACAAATAT
>NW_007598894.1:0-361 GCF_000523025.1 Cynoglossus semilaevis | reverse complement strand
AATAATCCATTTGTTTCTAACAGTCTGACTGTCCTCTATCAGAAGTCTTTAACCCTCCCTCTGAGTCGCACTAGGGTTGAGGCTGTGACTCGATCGTCGGTCTCACCACGTTCTTCTCGTTGGGCCTGACGGTGACACTGCCGTAGATCTCCTCTCCTTTCTTGACCGTTAAGTAGTCCTCCAGGTAGAACACCGTCTGCTTCCAGTGAGTACTGGGACCATCTGGAGCTGAGGAGGAAGAGGAGAGGACAAGAGAGGAAGAAAGTCAGGGTGCAGTAACAGCAGCAGCATTAAGGGGGGCGTAAGAGTTTAAAAAACTTTAAACCTGGACAGGCCAGTTTTGGATACATTTAAAAAAAAA
>NW_007598893.1:0-361 GCF_000523025.1 Cynoglossus semilaevis | reverse complement strand
TAGTGGGGACCACACGATGGTTTGATCCTTGTAATTTTGGAATCCAATCGTAGCTGGATTGGACGTTTCAGTGTGCTGGATTTGGTCCTCGGGCCACCTGTTGATTATCACTTGTTAAGTGTCACCAGCCTGATCTCAGTCTTTTTTAACCTGATTGATTGATTTGCACTGACATCCGTCCTGATTGATTGTTTTGCACTGACATCCGTCGTTGCCTCTTCAGACGAGCAGGCACATTACCGCCACCTACAGTGCTTAAGTGAGTAAAGCATGACTGGTGTGTCAGGAGCTGCAGAGATTCTTTTTTTTTTGTTATCAGTAATAAAAAAACAACAACAATTTTCTCCTCCTGTGACCAAAG
>NW_007598892.1:0-361 GCF_000523025.1 Cynoglossus semilaevis | reverse complement strand
CCTCCTCCGCCCTTGGGTGCCAGCTGTGAGTGGCATACGTGCAGTCTAACACAGCCTCTCACCTTCACAGCCGTGTGTGGTGGAGGACTTGATCCAGCGCTGGTCTCACTGCTGATGTGTCCAGATCTGTCTTTTCTCTCCTTCTAATTCCTTTACCTTTTGTCTGGTCCACAGTTAAAGCCTTCAGCCGTCAGGGGAACAAAGGGACCGTCAATAAACTCTCCACTGCACCGAGGGCGTGGTCGCCTCAACGCTCCATCACTGTTTTAGGTGTGTTCAACGGCGGGTTCGTTTTCTACGCCATGTATTGGTGAAACGTGTGTATTGCAGGGACATGACAGAAGTATAATGATAATATAAA
>NW_007598891.1:0-361 GCF_000523025.1 Cynoglossus semilaevis | reverse complement strand
CACACCTGTCTAAAAGACAATTATGGATAACAATGGTGACCATGTATATACTCTGTAGAAGGTGTAAAATTATAAAGTTGGAACTGGTACATAATGTTAATGTCATCTATACAATCCTCAGTCCTTTCAAGACAGGACCAACACATGCCGAGCGTTGAGATTGTAATTTAAGATTCGTGTTCAAGATTTTAATCTGATTACATTTTCAATTAAATTAATGTGATTAATGTATTTATTTTGACAGCTATAATATATCTTATTATAATATAACAGACCATGACAAAGACAGCTTGTTTTATCCTTGGTGAGTTACAGTATTAGTACTGTAAGGTGCTGGAAATACATTTTACTTGTGTTGGTT
>NW_007598890.1:0-361 GCF_000523025.1 Cynoglossus semilaevis | reverse complement strand
TTTATTTCCATGAATAACTACTGAGATTTACAAATTCAAGCATTGTACTACCGAAACAGTTTGACTACCAGATTTTAAACAACAGCGCCTCTAGAGCCCCCTAATGGAAGGTGCAAATGTTACAATACAATTATGTCTTTTTTTACCATAAAAGGCATCATATTTCAGGAAACTGACATCATGTTCCGCTCAAGATGACTTTTCTCTGATCCCTGAAACTCACGATTCAGTCGGAATGCCCTGATGCAACATCTCTTGTCATTATACATCACAAGCAGTGACGGGCACGTTACTTTGAAAAAGTACTTGGTTATAGTTACTAGTTACTTTAGTGATTGAGTTACTCCACTATAGAAGTAAC
>NW_007598889.1:0-361 GCF_000523025.1 Cynoglossus semilaevis | reverse complement strand
CCAACAGGATAACATCACTGGGGAGTTTAGGCAACTGCTCCCTCTTGCGATGGAAGACGTCACCGAATTGATCTACTAGAGCCTGGGACCATTCACCCAATAATCTTGGATCCTAAGCATCGAGTAACTCAGCTTATAGTTCAGGACACGGACCTTCACCATCCTGTAGCGGAGCGACTGTTTGCAGAGCTGTGTTGCAAATACTGGATCCTACATGAGTGAGAGACAGTTAGGGTTCAGAGGAAGTGCCCAGACTGTCAGTGATGGGGAGTCTGACTGAAATTCTTCTCCACCAGAATGAACTCTTTCTGAGCTCCCTTCCCACCGAATTTAAAGGAAAAAAAGACAGAACTTCGGGAAG
>NW_007598888.1:0-361 GCF_000523025.1 Cynoglossus semilaevis | reverse complement strand
TTGAAGAGTTACTGTTTCACAACGGTGACACAAATGTGACAGAAACAAGAAAACAAAGGTTAAAACTTTGAGAGTTTTCCTCTTCTTTTAAATCAAACATTTGATCTTTTTCAGTGTTACAATGATATTGATGTGATTACTTCTTAGTTATTTTATGGCATTCGACAGCTTGTTGTTTTACCTGTTGCGTCCGTGTTGCTGAATCGCTCATCTTGCCACAGACAGTGGAGAAGCTACTCAAACTCTTGGCGACCCTAGAGCGGTGGATTGACGAGACGCCTCCTATCGATCAGCCGTCACGCTTCGGTAATAAAGCCTACAGAACCTGGTACAGCAAACTAGATCAGGTCAGTATACACAC
>NW_007598887.1:0-361 GCF_000523025.1 Cynoglossus semilaevis | reverse complement strand
TTTACTGATCAAAGGCCGGAGACACTCGGGTGGATACGGTCATTTGATTTGACATACTGTCTCTTTTTTTTGACTTGTCCTCTGTTGTTCATCCTTTACCAGGTTTGGGGGAAACCCCCAACAACGAGCCAACTGTTGTCAAAGATCGAGAGACGGAAGGAGCTCTTGTCCCTGGAGATAGATTTTGACGACTTCATGATGCCGTACAGCAAGAACACCCAGAGGACGGCGTTGGAGCTAGCTAAAAGCACAGAGTAGACAGTAAGTCTGTTAGAAACGGAGACAAACATTTGGAATCATTAATCAGATTTCAGTTTAACTTTTAATTTTAACAAGGTCCAAGGTTCGTTACTCATACTTA
>NW_007598886.1:0-361 GCF_000523025.1 Cynoglossus semilaevis | reverse complement strand
AAGATCTTTGATTTGTAAAATAACATTTGTAAATAATTTCATAGCCTGTAGTTGTATATAGACCAGCATGCAAGAAGAATTGAAATCTGGATATTTAGATTTTTTTAGAAAAGGAAAAGCAAACAAAAAAAAACCGAGATGTGAAATAAGTCAATAAATTATGATACTTATATGCTTGATACTGTGCTATATTGAGACTTACAATGATATTATCTGGCAATCACTTTTATTTGGATTCATTGGCTACAAATAGTGTAATTTATGGAACTTAATGTTTACATCAAAAGTGCATGAATTCACGCAGCAGCAGCAGAAAATGCAAGATGTTTTAATGCACTCATACCTGCTGTGTTCACTAGCG
>NW_007598885.1:0-361 GCF_000523025.1 Cynoglossus semilaevis | reverse complement strand
TTTTGTTTTGTTTTTCGCATTAAACCAAATGACAGAATGGCAAATAATGTCATAAGGTGAGTCTTATTATTTTTATTTCTATTTCCTGTGTTAAAAAGAAATCTAAACTGAAACACAATGTAAATTAGCTCTCGATTGTCATCTTGATCTTGAAAACTATGTAATAACAAAACAAAAATAGGCTTCATCATTCACACTGTCTAACCAAAATAGAAATGAAAAAAAAAAATCTCTAACTGATGAATTTTGATTTCTCCTGACATTTCTCCTGAAATTGGGTCAGAACTTGGCATAGAAAGATGACATCACTGATCCATCCTCATGCCTTCGATCAACATTCCTGGCATGTAAAAAAATTTGT
>NW_007598884.1:0-361 GCF_000523025.1 Cynoglossus semilaevis | reverse complement strand
TAATCTTTAAGAACTTAATGTCAGGGTTTATTCACCTGCTGGACAGACTGGGCAGGTGAAAGTCACCGCTCGACTTACCCAGAGACCTTTGCAAGTACTTTTACACGAAAGAGGAAACAAAAGAGGAGGACGTATTAGGCCTCGTTAGTCGTTGCCAAATCAAACTGACAGGTCTGACTGACACCCCGTTCTCAAGATGAGTGTAAAACCGTGGGGCGTGTCTCCCTAAAAACTCCTCTTCATCCAAGTCACTGAACAGGAATTAACAGGATGAGTCCAAAAAAAATTTCCATTCAACTTTACAGTCGGTGTATGTTCGATGCAGCGAGTCATTGCAAGCCGGTGCTAAATGTTTTTTTTT
>NW_007598883.1:0-361 GCF_000523025.1 Cynoglossus semilaevis | reverse complement strand
TGTGTGTGTGTGTTTCCCAGAAATGCAGGTTTAGTTGTAGCATGTACAGTACAGCAACAACTCGACCACGACTTTTTAACTGCACAACCTTCAGATGGAGACGGGGGTTTGTTTGTAACTTTCAGTCTACACTACTGTTACCTTGATGTGAAACTGCCTTGAATTTATATAGTAATACAATAACAATGTATTTGTTTTCTTCTTTTTTCCCTTTTCTCCTGCTGTCGTCCCTCTCTGCTGCACCTTCCTCCTGAACAGGTGAGTCCATTTTTTTTTGTACTCTTTTCGCTGGTTAATGATGTGAATGAGAGAGTGTTGAAGTGCAGTCTTTGTGAGGAACTCAGAGTTCCAGCGGACACAA
>NW_007598882.1:0-361 GCF_000523025.1 Cynoglossus semilaevis | reverse complement strand
TTACCTTTTAGGCTCCTGACATGTCCAGCTCTGAAGACTTTCCAAGTTTTGGGGCCCCAGTGGCAACTAAGACGTCTCCTTGGGGACCAAAGCGTTTTTAAGCAGCACTGCTCCAGACAGGCCAAAACCAGAGTGAAGTCCGACCTCCTCCATCCGTACCACCTTTTCAGCTCCTACTGCACATCGGGACTGCCCCAGAATGTTTTCAGTTCCAAACATGACATTACACTATCCTAGCCAGTTTCTGCAAAATTTTAGTATAAATATCCTGATACGCAAGGTTGTTGTTTCTAAGGAAAACTGTTAAACCATTTGAAAACAGTGCCGGAAGTGGCAGCAAAAGAACTGATGTGAAAAAAAA
>NW_007598881.1:0-361 GCF_000523025.1 Cynoglossus semilaevis | reverse complement strand
GAGATTGTCTGCCCCGCTGCCCCCTTTCAGCCTCCCATTAAAATGCTGTGCAGATACAAACCCCAAGGCTTTTGACACACTTTTGAAAACATCACACCCCCCCTCTTTCTAGTGGGTCTCCAGTGTCTCCAGCCTGACTCACGGTATTGAGCGAGAGAAAGCGAGAGGAGGAGAGGGAGGGAAACAGAAACTTCCAAGTATTTTAACCTAATATATATTAATTTTTGTACAAAGCAAATTGAAATCATTCTGAAAATGATTTTGGAGATTATCTATAAACTTGATTTGCTTAACCCTCCTGTTGTCCTCATTCTGTATACACCCTGTGTCCTCTGTGTCAAAATGACCCATCTTCACTAAA
>NW_007598880.1:0-361 GCF_000523025.1 Cynoglossus semilaevis | reverse complement strand
AAAAAAAAGCGGTTGGTTGAGCCGCAGTGGCCCGTTCAGTGCACTGAGGTTTTCAAGGTCATCGGAGAAGTGCACACGTCCACAGAGTGTTTCATTTTCCTGACTTTTCCTGTGGAAATGCAGCAGATGGTTTTACAAAAGGACCCAGAAAGCTATTCCACATATGTCAAACTCAAAACCCGCCGGCCGAAAGTGGTCCGCCACGTCATTTTAAGTGGCCCAGCAGAGCTTATTATGCGTGTGAGTTAAACCCAGTGGTCGAATCTGCACAAGGCCAGTAATCCTGTATCCTTCCTTCTTGAATTCCAGTTCTAACAAAGTGTAACATTAGACTGTGTTTCACATTTCTGCCTCTTGGGTT
>NW_007598879.1:0-361 GCF_000523025.1 Cynoglossus semilaevis | reverse complement strand
AAAATGTTCCATGTTTGATTCGTTTTGTTTTCCCTTGGGTGAGTCCTTCCACTTATCTGTTTTACTGTACCGAAATGTCTTCCCAATTGCTGAGACACACTTTCTACCTTTATCCAGTTTTGTTTTCTTTGACTATCCACAGATATATCAAAAACATTTCGACAACACTGACTCACCTCCTTTCATATAACAGGTTAGAAACCATGCTCATAAACGTCTTAGGCTTGATCTGGCGACCCTCCTTCAGCTCATAAAGGTTCAGTCTGAATTTTAGTCTCTGGGCTCTGAATAAAGATGCAAATACAAATTTCACAGACGGAAAAAAGTCAGTGTAACAAGAAGTCTTCACGTTTCTGCCGTT
>NW_007598878.1:0-362 GCF_000523025.1 Cynoglossus semilaevis | reverse complement strand
AGGTTTTTGATCCAAACCCTCACAGATTCCAACTCTCTGGACCAACAGTCGTCTTCACACTCACACACAGACATCGGTGAATCATCAGCGCTCCAAAAAGTTATTACATCCAAAGATTCATAACTGAGGATGAAGAGTAAATATTTACCACAGTAAAACAAAGCAAGTTCACCTCTGGGAAAAGTATTTATAGACGACGGCTTTTCAGAAATGACTTGAAACACGTCCTTTTAGTACGAGTTGGTGTTTGGAAATATACAAAAGATTATTTTACACAGTTTCCTCTGGAGATCAGAGGTTGAGAAGTTACAGCAAATACCTGAGAGATGTGTACATGTAGGTCTGCAGTACGTCTGTAGTAG
>NW_007598877.1:0-362 GCF_000523025.1 Cynoglossus semilaevis | reverse complement strand
CTGCCCTCTGTCCATATTTTCCTCTTCTACCTTTTTTTTTGCAAGTGTTTTGAACATTTCTGGGTGAAAATTATTCTTCTCTGGAGATGGCACTGGTTCTAAAACACAAAGAAGAAGAAAAAGATTTTAGATGGAAACAAAGGATCAGATGATGGTTTTTAAAAACAGCGTTTGATCAATGGCCTAGTTTTAATTTCAAACTCTGACTTTTATGGATATTAATTAATATAATAATATTAATTGTGTACCAGACACATTTTTTATCTCATGTCCTAATTCTGAACTTGACCTTTGTCATTTTACAACAGTCTGCTGACCTCAATTAGTTAACGTCTCACATCTGACCCACTTTTTTCAAAACT
>NW_007598876.1:0-362 GCF_000523025.1 Cynoglossus semilaevis | reverse complement strand
GGTTCTCGGATCACAGAGATGCATGAATAGATCTGCCAGGAAAGGGCCGTGGGTTGAGGAAGAAAAGCCATAGGTAATTCTGTCCAGTTTGATTAGAAGCCAACAAGTTTGTTTGATAAATGGAGTTCGTCCTCAATTCTGAATATTTATATGAGATTCCTAAAAAAAAATCAAATGTAAACAAAACATATTTTTAGTAAAGATTGATGATTAAAAACTGTTGCAATATCGTATGTATTTAATGCGATCAATAATTTAGTTTGGATTAATGATTTATACAAGACTTTTTAGGTTTATGAAATTTTAAGGCAATAAATGTGAAGAGTGCAGATTCAACCCCAAAGAGAGATGAAGAAAGACCG
>NW_007598875.1:0-362 GCF_000523025.1 Cynoglossus semilaevis | reverse complement strand
TTTTTTTTCCTCTGCCGATAACAGCGCTCGATCCTATTGGTCAATGCAAAGACAGTCCAACCAGCTGTTGAACCAGAGTAAATAAAATCCCGAACAGATAAGTGATGGACCACGAGATGGATGATTAGCAATAGTACCGTTCGAATTTACTCTGGCTCCCGAAATTAAGTGCAGTTAGCAGAGGGCAGTTTATCAAGAGCAGCGCTGATTATAAAAGAAGTGATGTAATGCTTTGATCTGAGCTGTCCAATAAGGATTATGAGTAATGCTTTGTTCGCTAGACGGGAACAGAATAATGATAATCAAATTAACACCAACTCACGTAGGCACTGTTGAATTCTACTTCTCTGTCCGCAAAAAAA
>NW_007598874.1:0-362 GCF_000523025.1 Cynoglossus semilaevis | reverse complement strand
CTCCTTTTATACAGTATATCTATCCAATCATCACACTTCAGGTGTTAGCATTTAACTGGTCTGTGTATGTAGTCGTCGTCCAAACTTTTCAGAAGTGAACTGCAGGAAACACATTTCCATTATTATAGCTTACACTGAATATGTAGTGTAATTCAGTACACTGACTTCTGTGTGTATTTCTGCATATTTTCACACCAGGACAAAGACCCGCAGCTTTCAACACCAAACATCCATTCATTTATCATTGTTCCACCAAGTGAGATTCATCAAGCAATAAAAAAATATTTAGTCTTTCAAAGTAGGTCAATAATGCGGTATATAAAGTTTGAAACACTTGTGGCCCAGGAGCCACAGGTTGCAGA
>NW_007598873.1:0-362 GCF_000523025.1 Cynoglossus semilaevis | reverse complement strand
ATATATATATATATATATTCAAATATTTTTTCATTTGTTGTTTCACTGTTGGCCAATACCATTCATTAGCTTCCTTTATCATTTTTTGTTTGGTTGAGTTCTTTTTATGGTACTCTGTAGAGCACACCTGGACACTGTACGGCCCACGGGCCACATCTGGCCCTCGGACTATCTCAGATCTGCCAGTATAAGATCGTTGTTTAATGAATAGTCAAAATAAATGTGTATCTACGGCAACTATTACACAACGGCACGTGGATGGAATACCACTGTAAGGTTTGCTTTGTTGTCTTTTTGGCTTATTTTCCTTGACATTTTGTCAATGTAAATAACTCAAACAAAATGTTATTTGTCATTATGTT
>NW_007598872.1:0-362 GCF_000523025.1 Cynoglossus semilaevis | reverse complement strand
CATGATTCATTCTGCAAATCACATTAGGAACTAAGTGGAAATGAAATGGACTGAAGGTTGTGTTATTACCAGAGCGTTCTCTGATCTCCACACTGTTTCAAATGGAAGACAAATTAATAACAGCAAGAAGTCGGAGTTCTCTCTGGTTTCCTCTTTGTCTCCTCTGCACTCATATCCTGCCAACTCTAATCCAACCACCTCATCACTTTCCTTCAGAAATGGTCTCCATCTCTCTCCTAACTGAATCCCAGGACTTCTCCTCTTCCCTAATTGAGCAGAGATGCTCATTGATTTTGTCTTAGAACAGGAATGGGAATCTATAAACTCAATCAGAGGACTGCTGGTGGAGCAGGTCTTCAAGA
>NW_007598871.1:0-362 GCF_000523025.1 Cynoglossus semilaevis | reverse complement strand
GCGTCGTCTCTCGGGTTTGATCTTGGCAGCCGGCAACTTTGTGCAACGTCTTAATCAATGAGCCGGCGGACGCTAATCAACGCTTATCAGAGCGCCTTCTGTCTCTTCATCGATGAGGAAAGAGCCGCAGCACTTTGGACGGACAGGCAGATACGGGACGTTCACCTGGTACTTTACACCAGCTCAGCAGAGGAAGAGCAAGGGGGGCGGAGCCAGGGAAGAACCTTGAGGTTATCACTATCACCGCGTATGTCGTTCTGATAGGCAAGCACGTCCTTATCGAGGACAAGGACGTTCCGATGTCGGAATGACATGTCGACCTTCAACTGGGACCGAATATTGACGAAGAACTGAAGGACAGT
>NW_007598870.1:0-362 GCF_000523025.1 Cynoglossus semilaevis | reverse complement strand
TCAAAATAAAAGCCTTGCAGTTGTATTGTAGACCTATTGCAGTGATACGGGTGCATTTTCACTTTAGTTTTAACGATAATCTCATGGGCCCTACCATGCCTAGGTCTGCTTTATACTATAGGGAAATCCTTGAACTAACTCCCTCGGTCACCTTGGTCTGTTTGGCCCCCTAAGGCTGTTTGCTTTGGTTTCTTGGTTTGAGTGAAGGCCCTCAATTTGTATGATGAACACAACCTTTGGCAACAAAGTGTGCTGACAGAACAGTTTATCCTTGAAGAGTGGCACTTCCAGAAGCACATCACACAATCGCTTCTCTTGATTCTTACCTAGAAATACACGCCAGCAAATATCAATCAACGGAC
>NW_007598869.1:0-362 GCF_000523025.1 Cynoglossus semilaevis | reverse complement strand
CACACACACACTTAAACATATCACTGAGATCTAGTTTTTAGTTCCTTCATCAAAAATAATAAAAATCCAAATAGATTGATACCGTGGTGTCACACCAATGTTAAAGGGATAGTTTGGGTTTTTTAAAGCCCTAGAGGTGAAGGCTGATCTGAGGGTTAAGGTTCAACGCTGTCGTCCAGGGCTGTCCACACTTGACCAGAACAAAGTGACCCAACCACATACACAATATTAAATATATCTTAAATCACATGAACTGAATATATACTTGATAAATTCATGATATGTTGAATAAATAGCTGAGATTTATGGCACGATATGAAAATAAAATATTTTAGTTCTAGAGATTTCATCTAGAAAAAGAT
>NW_007598868.1:0-362 GCF_000523025.1 Cynoglossus semilaevis | reverse complement strand
TCGTGTCGCCAGATTCTTGCCAGGACACACCCCTGATTTTTAATGTCAATCACCACACAGTCTCGTCACACACTCACACCAACATTCAGCCGCACTCACAGACACAGTATGTATTCCACTCGCACCCCCTGAAAAGGCCAAGTGAGTGTGGTTGTGGATGCCCAGCAGCCAACACCTGATGATACACAGTTTGCCAGGAAAACATCAAAGATCCGACGGGTTAAATGTCAAACACAGGATGAGAAATGCAGCGCCACAGACAAGCAAAGTGACGGGCGGTAGAGCTTTGACTGCAGACCAGACTTAACAGAGCAGCATCAAAACTATGAGATAACAGAGTCAATAGTAAAAAAAAAAAAAAA
>NW_007598867.1:0-362 GCF_000523025.1 Cynoglossus semilaevis | reverse complement strand
TAATCTTGCATTTGAAGGTATTTTGGGTTTATTTTATTTTTATGGATTTTTTTCACAATGGTAAGGTTGTAGTAAGGCACAGTTTCAGAGGCAGTGGTGGCCTAGTGGTTTGGGAAGTGGTTTCAAGTGTGGAAAGTTGGAGGTTCGAATCCACCATTTGCCAAAGTACCAGAGAGGTAACAGTTTGTTGTGTGCTGTGTCACAATGACAAGAAGTTCACTTTCCTTTCTTCCTTTCCATTTACTGATTTTAGAAATATTAATTTAAAATATTTTTTAAATTTTAAACACAAAATATTTACTTGGCAGCATTTTTTGGGATTTAACCTTGCATTCTAATGCATTTCGGGGAATTTTTATTTT
>NW_007598866.1:0-362 GCF_000523025.1 Cynoglossus semilaevis | reverse complement strand
TTTTTTTTTTTAAAGAACAGAGCAAGAATCAGTGAGAGAGAAGGAGCTAAGGGGAGAGAAAGAGAGAGAGGAGGGAGTCAACAGGTCCAGTTAGCCGTGTTCAAGGGTCTCGTTAGTTGGTGTTGTCTAATTAACACATAATTGAGGGTCAGTTTGGGTAGATTAGCTCAGAGAGTGTTTATACTGTTATTCACCACGTTGTTTGTTCCAGTGAAGTGCTGCTCTCTGCTGCTGAGGTTGACTCTTATTGTTTTCCTGTCTTTAATGATTTTTAACGACCCACGAATGCAGTATCTAGTACCTTGATAACATACTGAAAAATGAAATATCGAGATATATTGTAGTATCGATATTTTGGCACA
>NW_007598865.1:0-362 GCF_000523025.1 Cynoglossus semilaevis | reverse complement strand
TTCCCACTTCCTCACAGCTACTGTAGGAATAAGAGCATTAGCGCCGTACACGGGGCCGGGCTGCAGAGGGGGCTCAAAACAGAAGCAGCTGAGACAGAGGGGTTATTCTTAGAACTGCCACTGCACCGCTGTAATCACAAACCTCTGCTTCATCTCTTTCAACTATCAGTCTAATTATGTTCATTGGAGGAATCCAATTAATCCCTCACTGTCAGCTGGTGGTTAAGTGTTTCTGTAACGCTCGCGCTGCCGTGCACAGACAATGGGGAATCTGCAATTAACCCTAACGCTAACACTGTTTATTTGGTGCCATTTGCCCCAGCTTCTGACTCTCTCCAATTATATGAATTCCACCAGGAGGT
>NW_007598864.1:0-362 GCF_000523025.1 Cynoglossus semilaevis | reverse complement strand
AAACATCATGGAACCATTTTTGTAGCTAACAGTCAGGGCCATCATTCACTTTGAAGATGAAGAGCCTTTTCCTGAGGTTCGTTGACTCGCTAATGATCTGTGTCGCCCCCCACGGGTCACCTCTGGGCAAACGTTATAACACGTAAACACATGTCCGCAGAACGGAAGTGGGCTCCAGCTGAGACTCGGCTGCAGCTCTGACCTCCCTTCATATTAGTCACATTAAACAGCGACAGGTGATTATTATCACGCCCTGTAGGAAGTGGGTGGTTTGGCCAGATTGTTTTTATGCCTGACTGCTCTTGAAAACATACTGTATATTTGGGTCATTCTCATGAAACCATTAGTACACCATGGCAGTA
>NW_007598863.1:0-362 GCF_000523025.1 Cynoglossus semilaevis | reverse complement strand
AAAAAACAACTCGGACACAGACGGACCCTCCTGACTCCCCTTATTCAAAGTGAGCGCAGATTTGAATCTGTAACAACAAACGCCAAAGGTTGAAGTTGATAAAAGGTCAAGAAAGTGAGAAAAGAAAGAAAGTGTTGAGACTTTTGTACTTTTTCAAAGAACATTCATATTAATCACAGGATTACTTCAAACCAAATTGAGATTCTCAAACCAAATCTCCTCAGATGTTGTATTTGATCTTCATCTCTCGGTTCAGGTGAAAGTGTTTGCTCCTGAGGCTCTCCTCCGGGCTGGTGTTGCCTGACGTGGGTCAGAGTGAGAGGCAGCAGATCACAGATGAACAGAGGCGGGGGGGCGGCGGG
>NW_007598862.1:0-362 GCF_000523025.1 Cynoglossus semilaevis | reverse complement strand
TATCTATGTCGCAGTGACAGGCAGAACAATTCAGTACTGTTCTGCTAGGGGGCAGCAGGTGCCTTTAACAACTACAAAATTAGAGTAACTCAGAGCTGTTGAAGATGTGCATGTTTTTCTTCAATTCCTGTGATTATATTAGCTTTGTGCTCAACTAAACTGACCCAGGTTTCACACTGAGGAAAACAACCTAATTGGATTATGGTTACACTTCCTGTCATTGATTTCACTCGGAAAACACAAACGGTACCCAAACTACTCTTCTCTAATCTGAATCCCTGGACAGTAATATTTGTTAGCGGTGACTTGTATCGAAAATTAGTGTTTGTTCCGTTGGTCTTTTTCCGTACGATATAGATCCG
>NW_007598861.1:0-362 GCF_000523025.1 Cynoglossus semilaevis | reverse complement strand
CTGAATTAAAGGTTTTCAACAGTGGGTGCGTGGCCCGACGGTGTCCGCAGGTCATTTGTCGTTTTTCCCAATTCTTCCAGTGCAAAATATTTAAATATTTAGCTCATCTGTTACTGATGCTAACATATATAATCTCTGCTAACATGACATGTTTTTATATTTAAGATTAATCTGAGGCTAATTTCCTGGCAATTATTGGCTTAGTAAAAAAAAATCAATTGTTGCTAACTGTGTATCTGCTCCATTCACCTCCTAAAATAAGTTCATTACACCAACAGCTAGAGGGCAGCATGTTTACTTCTATATATATAAGTGAATTTATTTTTTGAGATATCTTGTGTTGCAGATGTTTATTGAATATT
>NW_007598860.1:0-362 GCF_000523025.1 Cynoglossus semilaevis | reverse complement strand
ACAATAAGGGAAGTTACTGAATTATTATGTTTTAAACCGACTTCTCCGTATCACAGAGCTACTGTGTGACTGATATAATTGAACTCGCAGACAGTTCTGTCTTTACATGTTGAAATAGCAGAAGTAAATATCAAATGACCAAAAATAGTATGATAAAAAAAATATCTGGAATTTTAGTTACAAAAAACAACAATAAAATACACAACAACAACTATATTTGTAGAATATAATTAAAATACTATCAATGTTCACATTGTTACAGCTTCCATTTGGATCTCTGAAACACTACAAACACTGTCCAAAATTTTACAGTTGTTAGAATAAAAAAACAAAACAAATCAAAAGACAGGTGTGTTGTGTTG
>NW_007598859.1:0-362 GCF_000523025.1 Cynoglossus semilaevis | reverse complement strand
AACTCAACAGTTACATCACACACTCCTGGAAACTTGGACTGTGACTATGGAAGTAGATTTGTGCCAAATATCACAGACAATGTGTGAACTTCACTCTGTTTATCAATGTTACGTCTTACTGTGATTGACTAGAGAACAGTCCAGAGTTAAACCTGGTTCCTGTGTAGCAGGCCTTTGAGTAGACCACCTGTGAACTGTTTAAAGTCTCCATAGTTTAGACTATGTTAATCCCCAGTCTAAAAACTTTTAAGGGTTTCACTTTTCTAAGCCCAGTCGGATTTATTGTCAGTGTAGTACTTATAATCATCAACAATATTACCACTGGCTCCTGGGATGGAAGTGGACCACAGACTATTTGGTGG
>NW_007598858.1:0-362 GCF_000523025.1 Cynoglossus semilaevis | reverse complement strand
CAAAAGCACATAGCAATTTAGATGTGTCCTAGCAGCACACCAGAACATACTATCTTAGCGACATGTTAGCATGGCCCTAGCTTGTGGTTGGATAGTGCTTTGCTAATACGTACAGTAATAGGTTTATTTAGGAGTCAGTATTTACAAAGGCAGGGCCAAGCTAACCATGCTACATCCTATGCTTCAAATCATCTTTGGGGCGACCCAGTGTCCTATTGTAGGGGCATTATTGACTTGGTGATAAGGAAGCGGATTTGGGTCCATGAAGTTTCAGGTTTAAATCCACAAGCTGCGGAGGTTACCACTGAGGCGCTCCGATCATGGCACTGTCCCCACCCGCTGTTCACTTTGGTGATGGGTTA
>NW_007598857.1:0-362 GCF_000523025.1 Cynoglossus semilaevis | reverse complement strand
GAGGAAAAAACAGAGAGACAGACGGAGGAGAGTAGAGATGTTCCCTGACGTCCTTTGACCAGGAAGCGCATGCAGGTTGACCCTGTGATGAGTGTGTGTGTCTTGCAAAAGCAAACACTAATTACGGCCCAGTCAGACAGCACAGCGGCCCAGTAGCAGAACCTCCAGCACTGATCTACTGTAGTGTCAACAGCACTGATTGAATCAGCTCACCCGCTCCTCACTGGCCCCCAGTCCCACCGTTTGCCACCAGACTGAACCTTCAGTATCTGTTGGTTTATCATAAACTAACACAAAGTAGTTTGGTTCTACCAGGATGACGAGGAACAGGACTGTACCGGAGGAACGTTCCCTCGCCAGGG
>NW_007598856.1:0-362 GCF_000523025.1 Cynoglossus semilaevis | reverse complement strand
CCACTCCCCCCCCACTCCCTCCCTCCCCCACCATCCTCCCGTCATCGCCTATTTTTCCACTGAAGCAGCTCTGAGGTCACCTCCAGCCTCTGAGGGTGAGAAAGGCAATAAAACACGGCAGGAAGACGACAGGTGGTCTGCAGAGAAATTAACCTTCTGTTTATAAAGGAGGGGAAACAGGAGTTTTCTACCAGTGCTTTAACATAAGGGGGCAGCAGGAGTCACTGCACAGGGACTTGGAAAACTGAATAAAAATAAATAAAAATAAAAAACACACATATATTAGCCTGACAGAACAGAACGGAGAGTTTGTATCATTAGCAGTTCTTGTTTTTAATTTAGCCTCAAATGCTAAGCTAGCT
>NW_007598855.1:0-362 GCF_000523025.1 Cynoglossus semilaevis | reverse complement strand
TATAATTTGGAAAAGTTTGGCAGGCCATGCCTGACTTAGACTAAAGTTGATCTGATATGCAATGAAGGTATGGGATAAAGTTTTCAAATCGAGGACTAGGCAAAATTTGTCAAATCAGTGACTAGCTGATTGACTTTAAGACCAGATAAAGTACTGGAGATGCATTTTTGGGGTTTTTTAAGAGTGTTGGTAGAAAAGTTTGAAGAAGGTCAAAGGGGGTTGCGCTGTGTCTTGATGGGTTTAGGGAAAATGTATGAATGGATGCCTTAGGAGTATGAGGTGGTCAGGAGTGGCAGTGAAGTATGTGAAGGTGGTGCAGGACATGTAAAAGGCCAGCGAGATTATAGTTAGATGTTCAGTCT
>NW_007598854.1:0-362 GCF_000523025.1 Cynoglossus semilaevis | reverse complement strand
TGTCAATCCTTCTGTTTCATGCATTAACACTGTAATCAAATCACCTGTAGTTTCTGTTTAAGCCACTAGACGGCAGCACGCATCATATGTGCCGATTATCTTTGAAAGTTTTGTTTTATTCTTGTAGATTTTATTCGTATTATTTCATCAACCATTCTGGATCCCACTAATACAAAACCAGTCAAACTTGCTTTTGCCGTTAAAGCGCTCTGCCAAAGATTCACCTGGTTCTGAAGGGAAGACGTTCCTCAGCTGCTCGATGACTTCCTGCAGCTGCAGCACCGTGTCCTGCTCGTGTTCCAGATCATCTGAAACCAAAGACACAGATGATTATACACCCCAGGCTGAGGAGCACCCGCGCG
>NW_007598853.1:0-362 GCF_000523025.1 Cynoglossus semilaevis | reverse complement strand
ACAAACATTTTGTTGTAATGTTGGACGTTAAAATGTAATGTACATTTTTTACCAATTTTCTGCCATGTTGAGTTGCTATTTCAGTGATACCTGATGGTATTGTAGCTCCAAAGAGTAATGGAGCTAACAAGCTAACGACTTCAGTTTGTAGCTGTGAAATTTAGTCTTTAGTATGTTTTGTCAATTTTTGTGTTCTACCTTTTTGGGTTTAACGGAGGACCCAACCTAATTTTTCGTGTATGACCAGTTTCATTATAATTACTAGAGATAAGTCCAGTAGAAGTCAACGGACTATCTTGGTTTCCTTGAGTATAACTTATATCTGAATTTGTAAAACCTCCTTTGGTTTACAGCAAACCAAA
>NW_007598852.1:0-362 GCF_000523025.1 Cynoglossus semilaevis | reverse complement strand
TGGTTGGTAGGAAATTGGGTGAGTAGTTAGGTTTAGTTGGGAGTTAGGTAGATGAATTGGAGGGAGGTCCCAGCCATTGGGTATGGTGGGAGGGTCGGTAACACTCTACAGGTAGGTTGTTAACTTAGTTGGTATAGGGTAGAAGGTAGAATGTATTTAGATGCCCAGGTGGGTAGGACGGGCATATATGGGAGGGTTAGAAAGTAGGCAGTAATAGGTTACGTTAACTACGTTTAAAAAAGTTGAGCTGATCAATTGTACAAGTTTGGTATCGTATGTATTGAGTCTATATTTGCATATGTAAGTATGTGTGTAGGTGCCTACATATGTGTATGTAAATTATTTATATATATATATATATA
>NW_007598851.1:0-362 GCF_000523025.1 Cynoglossus semilaevis | reverse complement strand
TTTGGTACTGAGTAACTTAGATGAATAATGTTTATTATTAAGGCTGTTCTTTTTCTGTATAAGTTTGGTTTGACTCTGACGTCATCTCATCTGCTCCCTGCCTTCTTTTCATTCCAGTGGAGAATCTCCAGAACCTCCTGCAGTCTGGAGTGAGAGAAGAAGCTCCAGTCTCTGACTCGGAGGATGTCGGAGGTTCTGGGGTTCCACCCAGGAGAGCAGATACTTTTGGGGGCTATGACAGTAATCCCACCATACTCAGTAAGAGTGAGTGTCCAGTCCGTGATCCGAGGAAGTCCACCATCTAATCAACATCGTTAATGTCATTTATGGGTGACACTAGCACATGAATAAATTTGCTAAAT
>NW_007598850.1:0-362 GCF_000523025.1 Cynoglossus semilaevis | reverse complement strand
TGGACGGAGTAGGTTTCTTGAAGACTTTCTTGTTTCACCATTCTTGAAGAAACGTCTTCAAGAAACCTACTCAGTTTTTATTTCAGAGAAAATGTACGCCTTGACTTGGAGGTTTGTCTTAGACCACCCGCATTCTGCACTTCCGCTCTCTTTTCTTTTCAACCCAAGGGGCATTCATCCAGGGAAAAAGTTTTTTTTACTCAGATGTTTTGTCTTCCTCATTGCTAAAGCATAAATACTGGTTATATTTTTTTATTTTTAAATTATCAACCGGGATGTTGAGGATAAAGCCTGACATCTTTGATGTTTTCTTTTTTTCTTAGCCCAGACATGTTGGCCACAATTGTCCTAAAATTGAATTT
>NW_007598849.1:0-362 GCF_000523025.1 Cynoglossus semilaevis | reverse complement strand
CCATAAAAGAGCGACGGCCTCACAGATTAGATTATAATCCTATTACCAGAGTTAGGAGGTGAAGGTAAGGCCGATGAAAAGTGGCTGTTATTACTCCTGTGACATTCTGCAGTCTGTGGGAAGAACTACACGATGGGATCACTTTATCGATGCTAAAGTGAAGTCCGTTAACGTTATGCTAACTCTCCGTACACCGCAGGTTATGTCAGGACAAATACCGTCCAGCCCATAAATAAATGAAAATCCATATCTAGTCACAGTTACTGCACATCTGGGATATAGTTTTATTAAAGAATATTATGGCTGATGAAACTGTAATGAGGGTCTCTTCAGTTTTAACCTGCCACAAAAAAAAAAAAAAA
>NW_007598848.1:0-362 GCF_000523025.1 Cynoglossus semilaevis | reverse complement strand
CTAAACGTTTGCAAAATTAGCAAAACATTATCCAGGGAAATATCAAGAGGCAGAGACTGGGAAATAGCTTAGCTTTAACTCAACATAGACCAAAAAAATAAATAAAAATGAGCCAAATAGGAAGTCATTGTATTCCAAAAATAACAAAACATTAGCCGGAAATATCATGAGGTTCCATTCAGCTATCTTCAGCTAAACGTATAGCAAAACTTGCTAAGGTATCACTCGCCAAATAAACTTTTTTTTTCTGTTACAATAGAAAATACAAACAAACAAAATATTAAACAGGAAGTTAAATCAAAAAGTGATAAATGACAGGAAAATATTTGACTGAGCTGCTGTGTGGAAAATTCTCAAAATAA
>NW_007598847.1:0-362 GCF_000523025.1 Cynoglossus semilaevis | reverse complement strand
AAAATATATAGACTGTTTACGTTAGTGTCTGTTCTTGCTCATTAAATTCATCTTTAATGGCCTTCGATTAACATTTAAGTGCTTAGACCACTGTAGCACAGCTTTAAGATACTGTAGGCAGTACCAAAGGCAGTGACAATGTCCCTAGACATTTTCAATGGCTCTACTGACCTCTAGTGGTGCTGGATAGAAAAAAGGACACTTTTATCGACTACAACCGTAAATTGTGAACAAAAATAGAAAAATATAATTGTTATTATTATAAATAACAATTATTAAGTATTTTTTATTTATTGGTTTGTATTTATTATTATTATTTAATAATGAATTATATGTTAATTATAATAGTGGTTCAGGTACAG
>NW_007598846.1:0-362 GCF_000523025.1 Cynoglossus semilaevis | reverse complement strand
GGGGGGGGGGGGGGGGGGGGCTGGATGTAGGTCAAAGATGAGCACTTTGCAAATGAGTTTGGGGGAAAAAACGGTGCAAGAGAAACAGTATAAGGTGAGTGGGACGGTGTTTATGGACGAGAGGGTGTGTAGGTGCCGGCTTATGGTGTTTTTCAACTCCAGCGGGCATCTTTAGAGCTGACCACTTTATATAATGAGTTGAGCCAGGCCACAGGGGGGAGCTGGCAACTCTGTCCTGCACAGCTCTTTTGGCTCGTCCTCGTGCACACAGAGGTGACACGCACTGTCACTGCACTACGTTTGTACATGTACATATAAATATGTACATGTGCATAAATACACATATATGTAAATATATGTGT
>NW_007598845.1:0-362 GCF_000523025.1 Cynoglossus semilaevis | reverse complement strand
GGTTTGATGTGAAATGGACCACAGCACATTGACCAGTTGGGTGTTCAATTGAACTCTGATGAGAATCAAACAAAAGAATCTGACAGGTTGAGGACAGAATGTGCTTCATGTGAAAAGTTTTGCTGTCGTCTCTGTCCTCCACTTTTAGCCACATTGTAAGCCTTTTGCATATCTTCGTCATAATTGAAGGGACAATTAGCAGCGAAAGGTTGACAGCTCTTCATGTTCTCCTCTTTGTCACAGAACACCATCTGCACCACAATTCTGATTATTAAATAGGCAGAACGGGAGGCTTTTGCATCCTGTTGGTAATCGAAGCAAAAACTGAGAAGGACGATTTTACTATTCGTGGAAAAAAAAAA
>NW_007598844.1:0-362 GCF_000523025.1 Cynoglossus semilaevis | reverse complement strand
ACCCAGGTGTTGATGACCATAATAGACCATACCAGGGGAACAAGTTAGAACCCAATCAGACCTTTGTTCCACTGACCTCCCAGAGGAACACTTTAAAATTTTGGTTTATATTACTCACTGGATCACATTGCTGCTGTAGTTGTGATTAAGTTTACACAGGCAACTGGGACTATACTTTCTCAAAGGAGCTGTTCTACTCCGAGTAAGCACTTTACTCTAAATTAACCTTTGAAAGCTAACTCTGTGGCTGCCGTTTAGTCAGTAAAACTGAAGCAGATCTAACTGACCCACGAGAGAAGATAAGAATACATCAGAGCTGATCTGTGATTATGGTGTTCAGTCTGTGCAGCAACACACACTGA
>NW_007598843.1:0-362 GCF_000523025.1 Cynoglossus semilaevis | reverse complement strand
AATCCTTGTGTGGCGATTGTCACACAAGACATTTAGCGCCTCGAAGGGGCAGCCTGTTACAGCACATCTCCTGGTAACACAAGAATCAATAAAGTTCACAAAAAAAAAAGCAATTATAGCATGATATCTGTCATCGCAAGACATCAGCAGGTTGCGCTAATATGCAAAAACTAGCCATCATTAGATTAATACTCCTAAATGACCTGGATGAGTCGATATTTAATATTCTTATGTAATATTCATTCTTCGTTGAGAGAAATCCATTTTTAAGCATTTCAGCACAAAATTAGTGCCAGAAAACGTCAACTCATCCTGAGAGTGGGAGAAAGAGGGAGCAGGAAATACAGAGAGAGAGAGAGAGA
>NW_007598842.1:0-362 GCF_000523025.1 Cynoglossus semilaevis | reverse complement strand
CTTTTAATGGCATAAAATTATGGGCCTGCAGGAGCGACAACAACCGTCTACATTTAAAACATAATGCATTGACAGGAGCGACACAGACGTTTTCTCCTCCTCCATTAGCGTGGAGTCGCGGCCACCTCCTTTTGCTTTTAAAAAGCCGACCGTGGTGGCAGGTCATAGTCGTCACACGTCACTTCCTCTGTCATTACCCGCTGACACACTGACTGGTGCTTTTCATTTGACAAGTACGAAAAAGAAATTATGAAAAGGAGGCTGAAAGCATTTGAAGAGTGGCCTGTATTAATTATTACATTAATGCACACTGATCAGCAGCTTTACGCCAACAGAGAGGAGATGAGATTCACACAGATTTA
>NW_007598841.1:0-362 GCF_000523025.1 Cynoglossus semilaevis | reverse complement strand
AAATAAAAATGAAAAATCATTCACTGGACGCAAAATAAAGAGAACCTAAAATAAAAGTGCGACTCTCAGCTTGTCCCTTTACTCCTATTCTTATTGGACGGAGAAAATACATTTACAAACCTGCGCAATTTTCCCCAGTGTAGAACGAATAGAAAGGAAATTATTCAGTCAAATTAATTTGCCTCGCTGCGCGCCCCCTGAGGGGTCCCTGCCCCCCACTGTGGGAACCATTGCGATAAGAGAATTTCAGTGCAAAGTGACATCATATGTGCTGGAACAATTGCACATCTTGCTCTACACTCCTGTACATTTTCTTTTATCAGTTAGAGCAGGAGTCCTCACCCCCCCCCCCCCCCCCTCCC
>NW_007598840.1:0-362 GCF_000523025.1 Cynoglossus semilaevis | reverse complement strand
TCCTCCTTCTTTAGTCTCTGACTCAGAGGCCATTATCTGTGGGATTTAGTTCAGACCAGAGCTTCATGGATCTGTTAGAACCACAGTTGGTTTTCTCCTCCGACTGCTCTGCTCAACTCTGCCCCGTGTGGCCGCGGCCGGAGAAGCAGGAGGGACCGTCATCTAGTCTGGAATCCAAATATTTAAAACCTCAAAAGACTGAACGGGTTTTAAAGACTTAGGCCTCGACCCCGTTACCATCACAGGTAGTTCTGGTGGGTGAGAGCGGGCAAACAAGGTGAGGGGTTCGAGTCCCTTTTGTGGTTGTGTTTTGTGAGTTAATGACAGGACTGACAGAGGTCAAAGGTCAAAGATAAAAAAAA
>NW_007598839.1:0-362 GCF_000523025.1 Cynoglossus semilaevis | reverse complement strand
AAGTCATTCATCACCGTGATGACTCCTGCTGACCCCAGCTGTCACCCCGCGGCCCCAAGTCTCCACCTGCGCCCCCAGGAGGCCGCTCACTGTATTTCCTTTAAGTCAATTGCAGTAGCAGCAGAACCTAAACCACCGGACCACAGATCCTCTCACCTTGGTCAGAGCCTGATCCATCTTCTCCGGGGCGCCGCGGTACGCCTGGGCCACGTCGCTGAGGGGGAGGGGCATGTACTGCAGGGTGAAGTTGCTGGAAAATGAGAAGAAAGGTAAAACATCGGAGGTGTTTAAAAAGGACGAGTTCAACCATGTTAACTGGTGTGTTAGAACACAAACTTTACAGCGTGTGAGTGGCTGACACA
>NW_007598838.1:0-362 GCF_000523025.1 Cynoglossus semilaevis | reverse complement strand
TGGTGGTACTTGTGCTCCCTCTAGTGGCGCTGAAGAGAATCTGATATTGTGAGTCACTTATACAGCATGTTAAATTATCAAATAAATATAAACCTATGACTGTATATGTGTGTGTATTTTCAGAATTGAATTGAAGTAGCAGTAGTAGTACTACTGAGACGTCACCTTGTCAGACATCAGAGTAGAAAAGGAGCGACCGATCTCGTGGTAGTCCACGTTCGCCTGAGTGGGTCCAATTAAGACGAAAAGAAAACGAACCGGGACGGGAACCTCCAGCACCGACTCCAGGAGCACGGGCTCGTTCAGCCTGACGAAGGCCATGGCCGGCTGCTCCAGGAACTCCACAGAACCTGAGGGGAAAA
>NW_007598837.1:0-362 GCF_000523025.1 Cynoglossus semilaevis | reverse complement strand
AAAATATATACATACCACAATATACAGTACACTCATACTATATACTGTATATGCGCTATTATTTAGTTTAGTGCACAAAGATGAGCAGCACTTCACTTAGGCTTAGCTTATAGGAAAAATAGCTTTTATGTTAAATCAAAGGATTAAGCAAATCCAGTTGAGATGAATCTGTATCGGTCGGGGCCGGAATTATGGTACAAATCCTAAATTATTGTAAGTGCTGTTGCGTAACAAAAAAAAAATATACTAGACACATTTATAATGATTAATTATATTAATAAATGACATGCCTCCTGATGACATCAGTACCATAATTACATAACAGGATGTATTAGTATTAATGTCAGACTATATCATTGACA
>NW_007598836.1:0-362 GCF_000523025.1 Cynoglossus semilaevis | reverse complement strand
A
The DNA here is from genome assembly GCF_000523025.1 of Cynoglossus semilaevis. Taxonomy (NCBI): domain Eukaryota; kingdom Metazoa; phylum Chordata; class Actinopteri; order Pleuronectiformes; family Cynoglossidae; genus Cynoglossus; species Cynoglossus semilaevis. The sequence goes on along the minus strand of NW_007598836.1, from coordinate 361 downwards.
GGGGAGGGGAGGTGGGGGTCGGGGGGGTACTGGGCTGCATGCTTTGTCTGCAGGCAGATGGCTTCTTGTCTCCTAAAGAAGAGCTCTGGAAGAAAAGGACACAAAAGGTGGTCGCGCAACAAGCCCTGCTCTCTTTTCACTGGCTCTGCCTCTTTTATTCACGCCAGTCTTTGTGAGCAGACTCTGTTGTAAGTGATTATTATTTAGAATCATGGGAAAATAGAACAGTGGCCACTGACAGGGCGAGACAGACAAGGGTACAAGCGTCCACATCCCAAACAGACAGCACTTAACAACATCTATGACAAACAAACACAAAAACGAGGCAGAGAGTGAAAGGTCTGCCAGTCAGAGATATTCA
>NW_007598835.1:0-362 GCF_000523025.1 Cynoglossus semilaevis | reverse complement strand
TTTGTATACGTTTTTAACCAACATTTCTTTTTCTTGCTGCTTTGTGTCCAGACATGGCTGAGGATGACGACGTGACTCCAGAGCAGCTACAAGCCATTGCCGCTGAAAATGAAGAACAAGAGAAGGTGACATACAAGACACCGGCCCAAAAGACATTGCAAGAGATCCACGAGCTGGATAAGGATGATGAAAGCCTGCGCAAATACAAGGAAACTCTGCTTGGCCGGGGCATCATGAATACTGGTAATGCATTTTGCCTTTGTGTGTGCAAGAAACAGGAAATTGGTGCTTAGTAAATTAGCAGCTGGTGTACTTTACCTCACATAAATTCAATATGTGCAGTATCTTTCTGTGATAGACAC
>NW_007598834.1:0-362 GCF_000523025.1 Cynoglossus semilaevis | reverse complement strand
CCTGTGGAGATCAGAGTAAGAAAACTGACAAACGATGAACTTTGTAAAAGTCGGTTTGACGGCGGTGGAGTTCAGAAACCTCTGACCTCCTCGTCTTCTCTCCCGTTGGTGCTTACGTGTCAGTCTTCTTTAGAACCGGTCTCTTATGTTGATCGATGTAAATCGGTCTGTTCTGCACTTTATTAATCTTAACGACCACTTAGACCCGGACCTGACCAGGAGTCGTTCTGAGGGCAGCGCAGCCTCCAGAGTCCAGAGCCGAAAATGAAGCCGCTGTTTCACGGGGTTTTAATCAAGACGTGACTGAACTGAGGGAGACTTTAAAGTCCATCGAGCAAAAATCAGGATGGAGTTAGATGTCG
>NW_007598833.1:0-362 GCF_000523025.1 Cynoglossus semilaevis | reverse complement strand
GATAGGTGTAGAGAGATGCAAGTAAAAACAATACAATAATCTGTAGGATGTTAACAGGAGTTCAAAATTGTCTAGAGTTTGATGACTCATTATTTCTCAGTTCATTGTTTTAAAGATTAAACTAATTAAAATGCATGCTTTAATTACCCGACAATGTTTCTTTTCGGGGGTTTTGTACAGTAAAATCTGTTCCTCAGAACTCCAGTGCTGTGTTATTGAGTTTTATTGCAGTAGAGTGTACACATTTATACATATAATTTTATATAATTTGTCATTTTATAAAAGACTTATGAAATAATGCAACATTTAAGAAGGAGTAGGACAATAAAAAAATCCCTCATTAGTCACGATGTTGCCTTTAA
>NW_007598832.1:0-362 GCF_000523025.1 Cynoglossus semilaevis | reverse complement strand
ATAAATGTTAACAGTTATTTATTTAACAGACGTTTAGGTCCCTTACGCAAACGTCCTTCATTGCGACATCTAAAGAAGACTCATTATTGACGCTATCGTAACCATATCGGAAAGTATATAGTATATTTCTGTGATCAATGGTTGATGTAATTTTTTTTTTTCTGAATTTTAATAATTAATTAGGACACAGCTTTTATATAACGGTGAATGCAGCACACCCAAACGCAGCACGAGAGAGATGCTGATGAAGTACAGAAAGTGTATTCCTTAAACGGTTCAACCTGAATTCAGTGGAACAGGAATAGGCAGGAACAACACCGAAGCAGACAGGAAACAGAACTAGGAACAAAGGAAAACAGCAC
>NW_007598831.1:0-362 GCF_000523025.1 Cynoglossus semilaevis | reverse complement strand
TTTTTTTACACAACATTTTGTTAGATTAATCACCAGCTTGGAATTTTGCTGCAACCTGTGATGAGTACGAAGTAAAAAATATATCGTGTGTCATTACATAAGGCCTCAAATGTGGCGAGAATGCCCCGATGCGGGGGGTGTACCACAGACTAATTACAGGAGAAGATCCAAACCAGTGCCCTCATTAGCTGTGAATGGACAAAGAATGCTCCCCGTGGTTTTTACATAACGCAACCCAGCTTTAAAGTGTGCAGGCAGAGCATGAGAGGATCACTGAGACAATGCTCCGTTTTATGAATTCATTTATAAAATGGATGTGTCCTCACTGGAGTTGACAGCCACGGTGAATGACTTCAACAAAA
>NW_007598830.1:0-362 GCF_000523025.1 Cynoglossus semilaevis | reverse complement strand
ATCAACCAGCTCCTGCTCGGCCACTTTGCGGCCTCTTTCTGTCTGCTCCAGAGCAACTCTCAGCTCCTCGATCTCAGCCAGCATCAGACCATTTCTGCGCTCCACCATAGCAACCTGCTCCTTCATGTCTTCCTGTCCTCTGAGAGCATCGTCCAGGTGAAGCTGGGCATCCTGAAGATAAACAGAAAAAAAAAACAGTTAACTCTGTTGGCTCAATATTTTCATCACAGTCAAATTGTCAGACAAAACGGACCTTGAGTTGTCCCTGGACGTTCCTCAGCTGTTTCTGGGCCTCAGCAGCCTGCCTGTTGGCATGGCTCAGCTGAATCTCCATTTCATTCAGGTCTCCCTCCATCTTCTTC
>NW_007598829.1:0-362 GCF_000523025.1 Cynoglossus semilaevis | reverse complement strand
TAACTATTCCATAACGTATTACTAAATGTTTCTGCCTTGTGGTGCGCACCAAGGATCCATCCTGGGGCCCCATTATTTACCAGTATCATTATGAGAACCATACACTTTCAACAACATTTCAGCGAAGCTAGTCAGCTGTGAAGGTGAAGCTGCAGAAGTCAGCCAGTAGTGTTGGTTAAAAAAATGACCTGTTTTTTTTGTTGTATATCCCTCATGAAAATGCACATCCAGCTGGTGCTAAGATTTACTGCTCAGGCTGTTGTTCTAAAGTCCTCTTCTTAGAGGTGATTTTACGAGATGACTCGTGTTTTTTTTTAGAATGGATATGAAATGGTAAGTGGCTCTTTGGCCCAGAGGCAATG
>NW_007598828.1:0-363 GCF_000523025.1 Cynoglossus semilaevis | reverse complement strand
TTCCATTTCACCCCTCATTTTCTCCTTCAGGTGATGGAGGCTCAGTAAAGGCCCTGGGCCAATGCAGTCCTAGTATGGATTCAATCATGGACCTCTACAAACATTTTCCCACTTTTCTTGCTGCTCTCCTCCACCTCTACTGCTCATGTTCCTCACCTCTGCAGCCACAGGACCACAAATTAGTCCCGGGAGCTGCAAACTTTCTCATTCAGTTTTCCAGACTATTTTTTTTTTCTACCAACCACATGTGTGGAAACCTTGACCGACTGAATACAGACACTGTGTCTGTGATTCTCTGACAGCAGCACAGTGTACAACTAAGAGATGTTGGTTCTGGTTCTAAGGACTGCTATTCCAACTTAA
>NW_007598827.1:0-363 GCF_000523025.1 Cynoglossus semilaevis | reverse complement strand
CATATCTGCTGCTAACACAAAAATTTCGCAAATATGCGATCAGTAAACAACAGAAATGGACATTAGATCTGTGCTAAAAATCTACCTTTAGCAACTAGCAAGAAACATGGCAAGGTTAGAAGCTAAAAGTGAAACATGAGGCCGAACTAATAATGATAATAATGATTGATTGATGCCGAATATTTAAATTTTCTCGAAAAAAAAAAGGTGTGCTGAAGAGCTAACGTGGGTTAGCTAAAAATATTGGCAAACTAATGAACGTCCGATAAGTAGCCACATTATTAATGATTAGCCAATTCTATCTTTAGCATTTTAACGATGTCTCTTGTCCTTGGTATTATTTCTTTCAGCATTTTTTTTCTT
>NW_007598826.1:0-363 GCF_000523025.1 Cynoglossus semilaevis | reverse complement strand
TTTTAGGAATCTAAATCTAATTTAACACTTACAATATACATTATACATTATTTAAATTAAATTTACATTAGTCCAAAGGTTAAAATAATTAATATTGTTTATTATTGTTTGATAATAAACCTGACCCTGGTCATCCTGGAGGAAGTCAATTGTGGTCATTTCCTTTTTTAGATATTTTAGGTATTTTAGTTTGTTGTTTTTTGTTTTTTTCTTTTCGGGCGGGGGGGTTGTCTACTAATCAGGTTCATATCATGTGTTTTGATTTACCTTCCAAACTAAAGCCAACATGATCGATGTCACATTTACGGAAGTCATTTAAAGAAAATATTTTAAATTAAATCGAGTCTCATTGGAAGGAGGAGG
>NW_007598825.1:0-363 GCF_000523025.1 Cynoglossus semilaevis | reverse complement strand
CAACTGCAATGCATTATGGGTTATATTGCTTCAGTAGTGACCATCAGTTGTCCACTTGGTTTTGTGCTGAATTGTGGGATACACTGAGTAACTACTTCTACTCACTAAAACATTCAGACACCACAAGAAAATGGGCTGCCCCCTAGGGATCAGAGCAGAGAATGAAAACAATCGTCCAGTTTTTTTCCGCTCGACAACAGTTGAACAGCGAGAAAGTAAGTGAAGACTTTGTTCAAACACACTTTAAAACTGCAAATGTGTGCAATTTTAAAATGACTTTTTATGATGAATACGTGAACGATTACAAAGACGACGCCTTGAACGTTTTTTTAAATGACCACCAGGTGTCGTTGAAATCAATAT
>NW_007598824.1:0-363 GCF_000523025.1 Cynoglossus semilaevis | reverse complement strand
TACAGGTTCCAGTCCCGATACTAACACTGCCTTGCTTGTCACTAGAAGCCGTCCCATCTGATATAGTTGCTGGGGGACGTGGCAGCCGTTCTGCACTGCAGCTGCGATCCACGGGGCAACGTCGCGAGAGGGGAGGGGCACGGGGCAAGGTGGTCCTCGTGCCCACAGACTTCATGGCGAACTCCTGCTCTCCTGCCACCCCACTGCCAACACTGCCCATAGTGGGGGTCAAAGTCAGGGATTAGAGGTTAGGAGTCAGGATGGGGGAGGGTCACAGAAACATTTGGAAGCAGTGTGGGTCATCACAACCTAATGCAGGTAGTGGGGGCACACACACTGGAGGAACACAGAGAAATGAAAGGT
>NW_007598823.1:0-363 GCF_000523025.1 Cynoglossus semilaevis | reverse complement strand
AGGATTCGGGGTGAAATCGTCTTGTTCGGTACCTTTGGTAGCATTAATCGATGCGATGTTCTTTAACAACCACCAGGGGTCAGACAGAGTATATCCACTTACTTTCAGCATTACCTATTCATTCCAGATGATCAAGAGGCGGCTGTATACCTGCTTATATTTATGATGTGGCCATCATCCACGTTCCTCTCCTTCATTGATTTATACGCCTCACGAGTGCAGATCGACAAAGCTAAGACATTCACCTGCAGATGAATAAAATGTAGCAATGTCATTCATGCTTGGGTCAATGTATGAATCCACCATTCATTTTCAGACATACAGTACATGATGTGGTAAAAATGTTAAGTCACGGTGATACAA
>NW_007598822.1:0-363 GCF_000523025.1 Cynoglossus semilaevis | reverse complement strand
AAAAAAACAGAGTTTATTGCACTAATACCCTCATGGGTGGGTGATGCCCCCGCCCGTATGTCAGTTGTGCTCATGATGACGAGCGGAGAGGAGCAGCAGAAGCCCTTTTTTAATTGTTTGTTTCCTCAGGTTAATGGATGTGAATGTGCTCCATTATTCTGCTGGTTTGGTTCTGGCTCGGTTCCACAGTCGTCCTCGTGTCAGGACAGAGGAAATCTTCCACTTAAATACTGTGTAAACAAGACACATTCTTCTTTTGGAGTCTGCGCCAAATTGGCAAAGACAGATTTAGAAATGTCCAGCCAAACTGGAAACAAATGGGCAATAATCTGGAGCTGAGCGTTAGATTAACAGAACAGAGAC
>NW_007598821.1:0-363 GCF_000523025.1 Cynoglossus semilaevis | reverse complement strand
GATGACAATCGCATGGTTTTTAATCTGTTGAGCAAAGGTGCTAACCACCATACCATGTAGCCTCCCGGAATGAGGAAGTACATTGACAAGAAGGCAGCAAAAGAAAAATGTCTAAGAGATAAACAACGTTGTTGTTTCCCGTGATGCTACAAGCAGTAGTGAGTGATTAAATGTACACGATATGTGTTTACACATGGACCTACAGTGTGTCCAGTGAGTTCCCAGATCAGAGTAGGAAGGACTCATTTGTAAACATGTCTTTGTCCCAACTTGTGCATGTTGCAGACAGTTATGTTTAATGAGAGTACAATTATGTTGGTGAATGAAAAGACAAACTATTCACGTTGAGCAAGTGATGAATGA
>NW_007598820.1:0-363 GCF_000523025.1 Cynoglossus semilaevis | reverse complement strand
ACTTTATGAGAGTAATCGATACTCAATACCATGGAATCGTTACTCCCATCACTAGTATGAAGGAGTTATGAATAGTTGGATTTAAAAACTGACAGAAGCAATAAAGTTAAGCTTTGGTGATGAATGAGGTTATTCAGAGGTGAAGCACCGTTCTAAGCCTCTGTCAGAGACTCTGTCAGATGAATTTGTGTCAAGAACTCTTCGGCTCAGTAAGTAATCTCAGAGCTTGAAGATTGAAGCTTTCTTAAAAAAACTTCCGAACCCCAAAGTCATTGTTGGCTTGCCTCATGAGATGAGTCACCATATTTTTACATAAATATTACTGGTGCAGCATTATAAAATGTAGCTATTCACCAGAGATGG
>NW_007598819.1:0-363 GCF_000523025.1 Cynoglossus semilaevis | reverse complement strand
CAGCGTTAAAGGGTCGATGACGGTAAACAGTCATGACCTGACCTTTGACCCAAGATTCTGTTGTTAAGCACTAGTCAAAACCAAACTTGGAATATTCCCTAATTTACTGAAGTGAAATCAGTGCGGCGGCTCGTGCCTTGTTATTGGCCTACGGTTACGTCCCATCACCTGCGACACTGACGGTACCTCAGTGGTTTTCATAAAAACAGGACGTGTTGTCACAGCAAACACAGCCGTCAGGCAAAACTGACACCTGCGTGTTAAAGTCAGTTTCCATTTAGGCTTTGAGGAAAGGCGTCCATGAAACTGAAATAACAAGTGTAGAATTGGAGAAGTATGTCACCTCAACTGTGTGTGTGTGTG
>NW_007598818.1:0-363 GCF_000523025.1 Cynoglossus semilaevis | reverse complement strand
TTTAACATTTGACGGGTGGGCCTGTTCAGTACAGGTGGGATGCAGAATGTTTAGACAAAATAATGAGGGATGCACTGAATTTTCAGCCACAAACATTTTCGGCCAAAAATGGCCTTAATGTGCATTTTAGTTTTTCAGCCGAAAGACTTTTATTGCCAATACAACACAGCCAAAACAGAAATTTATGATGACGCATGCCAGCGCGGGCTTGTCTGAGAGTACAGCAGTACCCCACGATACGACTTAGATACGACGTAGATACGAACAATCGCTTACTGATGTCCATAAATCTTCGTGGAATGCCGTAGCAGGAACGATACATACGCGCATTCATCCTCTTCCTCTTTCTCCTGCACATACTAC
>NW_007598817.1:0-363 GCF_000523025.1 Cynoglossus semilaevis | reverse complement strand
ATTGTTTTCTAGTGAAAAATTAAATGTGAATTAAAATAGAAGAGACAGTGCACAAAAGAGAAAGCTCGGCTTCTGTTTCTTAGAGAATTTGAAACAGACAAAAGAAATGTGCTTTAATTTTCTTTTTAAATAAAACTTGTTGTCAGTCTTTGTTAGACTCCTGCCTCCACAGATAACAATCACAAAATACCAAAAATGCCTGAGATAAGTCAGTTTGACATGAAATAGAAAGGGTATCTTGCACCAACAAAGTCCAACAAGCCAAACAGAACAGTATCTCAGAGTGGGTTTCCTAAGATAAATAGGTCCTAGAACAATATCTGAGAATTGTATTTGACCTCCTAAACACTGCACTGTTCAAAA
>NW_007598816.1:0-363 GCF_000523025.1 Cynoglossus semilaevis | reverse complement strand
CATACACAGATGCTGTTTATTGGACTGGTGACAACAACTCTAATTAAAGTCATAAACACTAGTGTTAACGCAGGAACCCTGCAGCCTTTAGTCTGACCTCCCTGCTCCACTCTGGTTGTGACGCCTTGTAATCCCAGCTCGACTCGGCCGTGCTCGGGTCGGGTCTGCAGAAAGTTCGGTGGGTGCAGCCGTCGGGGACTGACACCCTCTCCTCGCCGCAGCAGAGTGCACGAGCAACAGCAGATCTCAGGTCTGAGAGGTATCATCAGACGCTGTAAAACTCACCATGTTCAGGCTGCAGAACATCACCCTCGGGTCAGCACTGGAGATCCGCTGCGGTCCGATCTGCGCGATGTATTTTTT
>NW_007598815.1:0-363 GCF_000523025.1 Cynoglossus semilaevis | reverse complement strand
CTCAGACTATTGCCCCCGCGACCTGGCTCTGGATAAGCGGATGATAGCAGTTGTAGTATTTACTAGCCAGTGATGCTATTTGTTTACTTTATTTTTTGTTAGCATACCTAAATGTAGATACGAGCATGTTGGTTGAATTATTACAAATTCGGCAGAAATTTTGCTGGCCGATAGGTGAAAGCAGTAATCCAGCTTTAACTACAGTGGGGGAAATAAGTATTTGGCCTACTTACAAAGATTGCAACGATTTACAATTTTAATCATATGTATATTCTAACAGTGAGAGACAGAATCCCAAAGAAAATTCCAGAGATCTTGTGTGGAGGTCCAGATTGAAGGTTGGTGGTGGTGTGGCGTGTCTTC
>NW_007598814.1:0-363 GCF_000523025.1 Cynoglossus semilaevis | reverse complement strand
CACACGTTTTATGGTCATATTTGTTGTCGAGTTGTTGAGAGGACTAGCTGTGTTTTCCAATTTGATTTTAACATCTTTAAGACTTGGTGACGTATTTGACAATAAACCAACCCACAACACCACAAGTCCTACAAAACAAACAAGGAAAATTGATAATAATCAAATTTTTTTTAAAAGACCAAAAAAACCATATTCTTTTATATAACACCACATTATTTTTCCTGTTTAGTGTACAAAATTCCAGCATCCAAGATCTCTGCTGTTAAACTAATTTCTCTAAAACAACAACATTTTAATAATAATAATACATTCTACCACATTCATGAAAAACAACACATTTGTTTTCACTGAACCAACTTTTAA
>NW_007598813.1:0-363 GCF_000523025.1 Cynoglossus semilaevis | reverse complement strand
AGAAGGGGGGAGAGAAGGGGGGAGAGAGTGGAGTAATTTGCCAAGTGTATGATCTTAATTTGGACGAGATTTAATTTGAAAAAAAAAAAAAAACACATCAAAAATCTTATAGAATAAAAACAAAATAAATCTGAACAACAGTCAGTCAGGTTTGCAGATTTCCAGCCAGGCTTTTCTGCAGTGGTGCATTTTGGGATATATTTACTGTATAATGAACAGCTCAGCAGTTTGTCACAGAACAGGTGCCTGAAAAGACCATGTCATTTAAACCCCATCAAAACAATTCTTTACATATAAACAGGTGAAGTTTCTGGAGGTGAGTAACGTCGTGTTTTTGTCCCTGGATTCATGACTAATGGGGGA
>NW_007598812.1:0-363 GCF_000523025.1 Cynoglossus semilaevis | reverse complement strand
TATATATGTGTATACATATACATACCTATATTACACTCCCCAAGCCCACTCGCTCCCCATCCTCCCTAATGTCATCATGAAACTATTACGAACCCCTAAATAGCACGAGTGTCATTAGCGTCTTTCACTTTCATAATTCACTGTTTCCTTGTTACCCAGGTACCTCAGAGACTGCAGCAGCCCAGCTCACTGCATTTTTCATGCACCTTTGTAATTTCTAACAAGCAATTTGTTTGATCCGGGAGAAAGAATCCAAACGACATTAGCGGGGAGTAATAATAATCACTGCCGACACTTTGCATAAAGTATCACTAAGTGAAACGGTGTGTTGTAAATGACGTTGTCAAGCTATCCTTTTTTTTT
>NW_007598811.1:0-363 GCF_000523025.1 Cynoglossus semilaevis | reverse complement strand
AGTGACCCCTGCAGGAGTGCCTCTGGGCGAACAGAACAATGATGGTCTCGTCAGGCAGTTAAATGACTAAATTGCTCTTCTCCAGTATCAAAAACAACACTGGATAAGTGATAAGACAGAAACACTTAACTGGGCCAATAGGAGGCACCATCATCCATCTGTGCCTGAAGCTGCTGACCTCCTCACTGCTCACAGGTAATGTATGAGTTGCATTAGAGGAGACCATGTTACCTGCTCCTCACAGCCTGGACCATGGCTGCGTTAATGGCCTCAGTGGAACGGTGGCTAACACAAACACCAGCTACACACACGTCACAAATGATTGAAGGGATAATGAACCGTTCCTTCCATTAGGGTGGGAGG
>NW_007598810.1:0-363 GCF_000523025.1 Cynoglossus semilaevis | reverse complement strand
CTATACAGTCTTCCATTTACAACCTGCATGTGCAAGCAGCTGTATCGGAAATGCAAATGTAACTGTTTCAAAGTGGGTGTTTGGGCTCCACAAACGATGTCCACTAATAAACTAAGGCCAGTGTTTACTGTCTAGCCTCACTGGTTCTTACGAGTCAGGAGGGGATATTGTATAAGAGGCGGGCTAAAATCCATGCTAAAATGATCATCTCAATAAAAATATACAGTCAAATGGTTCATTAATATTTCCAGACAACAAAGATACAGTATCTCTACTTTGTTGCAACAAACGCAACAGCTAAACTGACCAAGCAGTAGATAAACAGCATACAGCTTTTTTTTTTTAATTTATTTATTATTTTTT
>NW_007598809.1:0-363 GCF_000523025.1 Cynoglossus semilaevis | reverse complement strand
ATCTGGCCCACGGGCCTTAGTTTGCTCATGTCTGGGTTAAATGCTTGTTTGCCAAGTTTTTATTTGAGCATTAGGAAAATATGAGAGGGAAGCAACCGGGTCTCCGTCACGTGCCGGGCCAATAAGGAAGTGACAAAATAGTTTTGTTACAGTAGTTATTTAAAATGTTTTCTGTACTGTTAGATAAACTTTTGTACTAAAACTCACTGAGGTAGCCCTCCAATGAGACGAGGGCAGTAGTGACCCCTGACCCGTATGAGTTTGAGGCCCCTGTCGTAGACTCTTTCCATCAACTCATTAGTTATTTTGGGACAGCACTACCACATGTCTCTTTCTATCAGCTGTCGTCTTGTTGCTCTTTTT
>NW_007598808.1:0-363 GCF_000523025.1 Cynoglossus semilaevis | reverse complement strand
GCCTTTTTTCATGCCTTGCCTCTGGTTGATCTCTGCTGGATACAATGGTAAATCAACCGTCCTAACTCAGGTCCAAGGAAAACATGGGATATTCTCACAGGAACAGAACCGCGGTCCGAGGCAGGTTTGACCCCGAGCTCCTGCAGCTGTGAATATATATGTACGTGTCACTTCACTTCATCATAACTACGAAGGAAACACAAGAGGGAGTTGTGTTTTTCATTTGAGCTACAGTTACGTCAGCCATACATTTATCAGTGAGATCAGAGCAGCGTCAGACACAGGCTCAGTCCTGCAGGGAAACATCTCACATCAGTCTGTGTCAGAGTCCATAACCAAGACAGGAAAAGAATTCACATGAAG
>NW_007598807.1:0-363 GCF_000523025.1 Cynoglossus semilaevis | reverse complement strand
TGTATATTAAAACTGCAGGTGTTGAAGATCCTGAAGTCGAAACTCCAACCCTTTAAAAATGGAAACTTTTTCCATAGACAAGTCAAAAAATACGCAGAATAATTTGTTTGTGATGAGCCCACGTCGTAGCTGCCGCTACATTTTCCCCAAAATGTTTGTGCATTTGAGCTGAGCTCAGCTGGTCCCAGGTCAGTCAATGTTGCCCCCGAACCAGAACTTTAAGCAGCTGAAGACAGCAGAAAATGTTCCGATACTTCTGCTTGGAATTTCAATGTGGACTGAACTGGACAGGATCTATAAACCGCAGTCACCTGCACTTACAGTTCATCGATAAAAAAAAGAGGACACGATCCGCTCCCGTGG
>NW_007598806.1:0-363 GCF_000523025.1 Cynoglossus semilaevis | reverse complement strand
ATAAATCACAGACTTCCAGCTGCATGGACTCTGTGTGACTAAGAGTTAATGGTAAAAAGTCTTTAAAAAGTCTTATCATAAAACCATGAAAAGGTCTCCAATCCTAGGTTTTATTTATATTTTAATATATATTAGTATTCTAGTTCTCTGCTGTTTCTTAATGGAAGTTACGTCTGTCAGAAATAATTAAAATCTAGTGAGAATAGAGTTGACGGAGTGTTGGAAGAATCTGATTGGATGGTTTAAATTTGGATGTGAGTGTTCACGGCTGATGGCGGCCGTGTGTTGGTACTGAAAGTATGTTTATGTTTGTATTTATAAAATGATCTTCAGTTCTTTCCCAACTTAATGAGGTTTTTTTTT
>NW_007598805.1:0-363 GCF_000523025.1 Cynoglossus semilaevis | reverse complement strand
AAAAAGTCAGAAAAACAGCTGTGTATAATTCATTCAACTCTTATGACTTTTGCAGTAACATTGTGCCTATTACATCAGCTATTCTACATCTGTACATTCTTGGGACAAAGATTTAGCTAAAAATGGCTAAAATGTAGTCCAGTAGTAGGTTATATTTAGCCACAAAATATTTAAAAACAAAACTAATCAAATTACAAAAACAGGCAAAAGAGAGAGATTAGTGAAAAGCACAACTCATTTGTGATGTTAGCAAGGTTAGCATTTACCATGTCTAAATTCACAGCTGAAAATTTAATTGTAATATTTATACATTCCTACTATCAGTAGTTATCATAGTTAACACGCTAAAAGCTAGCCACAAAA
>NW_007598804.1:0-363 GCF_000523025.1 Cynoglossus semilaevis | reverse complement strand
CTGTACTCCCTCCCCTCGGCCCGGCACGAAAAAAAAAACAAACAGCGCTGATGGCAGCGGGCGTCGCTCCAGACCATTACAGCACAAACAGTTATTCCATGAGTGTAAACAAAGCTGCGTCGCCGCGGCAACGGCCGCTTTGAATTACACTGGTGTGAGTGAGAACAGAGGAAGGAGGGAAAAAAAAAAACCAAAACAACACGTCCAGATAAAAAAACACCGTCGGTGTCTGGACGTAAACACGTTTTAAAGCATTTCCCATGAGGCCTTGCTGCAGCGACCATGAAGACGCGAGGACAAGGCGGACATAAAAGCAAAAATGCGCGAGGCCACAGAAATAGATTTTACTAGACAGGATCCAGG
>NW_007598803.1:0-363 GCF_000523025.1 Cynoglossus semilaevis | reverse complement strand
TTTTTTCCTTTGGTAATTATAACTCTTACCTTCCTGTGCAGCAGCTGAGACTGCGGTCCTCCTCCTCCTTCGATCTCGTAGCGGACACTGTTGAAGAGGGCGACGGCGTACTGCTGCTCATACATCTCCCCAAAATCTTTCATCATGTCATTGGTGCGGCCTGAGGAAAGGTCAGACAGAGGTCAGTGGACTTATGGACATATTACATTTAATGTAATTGTATGGGCTATTTACTGACTCACACCAAAGTGCATGGAGGAAATCACAGATTTGATTTGATTCACAACAACTTTGCCTATTGTGTCAAATATCCCTGTTTAATAAGTTGCTGTTTATAGTGATTTTTATTTATTATTTATTGAC
>NW_007598802.1:0-363 GCF_000523025.1 Cynoglossus semilaevis | reverse complement strand
AAAAAAAAAAACTAAACCAGAAGGGATACAATTAACAATAATACACGATAATACACGAACATAATTAAGTACAGAAAACACGAGTCCGAAACTAAAACAAGAATACTACAGACCAAATATTCTCTCTGACCTGTGACTGTCTTAAGCAGAGTCTCTTCACGTGGTGTCAAAGTCACCACTGCCGTCTTTCGGTCCAAAGCTGAGCAAAAGGAGCCCATGGTCCGAGGTGGAATAGGAGGAGCTGGGGCGGGAAGTCGAAGGAAACGTCGAACGTCTGAAGCTTATTTCGTTCGACCTGTTGGACAAACATTTTTCTTCTGCTATCAAACATTATGATAATCTGACTCTGGCGCATGCTCGCCT
>NW_007598801.1:0-363 GCF_000523025.1 Cynoglossus semilaevis | reverse complement strand
TATTTCGCACATCACAGAAATTCATTTTATGTGTTCGGTACAAAAGACAATCTATTTCACAAAAAGAAAAGGCTCAATTGCCTCTTTAAGGAACATTTTACATTACATTTTAGATTAGCCTTACTTGGCGCTAGCTTCAGTTGCCATCAGATCCATTAATTAATTTGTCTTCAGTTGTAGTGGATAAATGGTTAGATAAGGGTTATGGCTAAAGGGATGTACTGTATGGATGTGACCCCCTTACCTCTTCATCTCTCTCCGGGTGAATTAGTTCAATAAGCCTCTGGGCCAGCTTTTCCTTATTCAGCCACTGTTGTTGAAAAAATTAATTACCATCAGTACATTATCAGTGACTGTAAAATT
>NW_007598800.1:0-363 GCF_000523025.1 Cynoglossus semilaevis | reverse complement strand
AACCGTGAAACTGTAGAGGCTGGAATTTCATGCAATTACCGTGTATTTTTGGATCACGTACCTTTCAGGGCGTCGGACGAGCGGTGTCAAAGTCACGCCACGCCGAGGGTTTGATTGGTTCATATCTTGAGGGCGAAATCACTTTTTCTGATTTAATGATTGGATAAATCCTCACTGAGGCTGCCGGCTGCTTTATTATTAGAACGAACCAATGGATGCTCTCAATGTATGTCACTGAGAGAATACGTCACGGCGGACTCATTAGTGTCACTCCACACATTTTTTAAAAGATGCAGATTTCCCGTTGTTAATTTTGCCGTTGTTTTTAACCTCCGTCGTCTGAAGGGTTCCATGGATTTTTTT
>NW_007598799.1:0-363 GCF_000523025.1 Cynoglossus semilaevis | reverse complement strand
GCAGGCGTGCTAACCGCTATCTATGGAACCACTAACGTGCTCATCGTTAGCAGATCTTTGACTATGATGGGAAAACAATGGGCATGTGACACGTCTACGATTGAAATTTTTCTCCTCGGGTGACATCAGCATCACAGAGATGACGGTCGTGCCGCCGAGCTCTGGTGGCGCCTCGTGTTCAGCTCACGGTTCAAACCATTACTGCCATGTTTTGTGCATGTTGCGAAGCCAATTATTTTCATCTGACAGCTGTCATCGTCTATCTGGTGCCGTGCCACCGATGTCATTCATAACTGCAGACGAATGGATATTTTAAGGATATTATTTTGCCGGAATAATCCAGTGTGACAGAGACTTTCATTT
>NW_007598798.1:0-363 GCF_000523025.1 Cynoglossus semilaevis | reverse complement strand
CTTTAAATTTGTACCTTAGCTTCACTGTGACAGTGCAGCCTGACTTTGACACGGGCTGTTCTGTAGAATTTCAAAAGAGATTAAAGGACAAAATCAAACCACTCCACGCTGCCGGGTGGAGTCAAAATCCATTCAGTTTAATGGAGAATGGAGGCCAAAATGTTCAAGAGTGAACCAATTAGAGACGAGGATCAGAGCGTCCTAAAAGTGATGTGAATATATATGCATGTACATATATATTTATATATTGATGTAGGGTTGTGACTGAAACAGTTTGAGCTTAGTGTTTGGTTTCACTTTGTCTCCGATACAAATTTATGGTTTATGACTGTTTATAACTGTTAGCTTCAGCGCAGCACACAC
>NW_007598797.1:0-363 GCF_000523025.1 Cynoglossus semilaevis | reverse complement strand
GTGTCTAATTGTACTTGTAGACCTTTGACAGATTTAAATAAGAGGTCTTAAAGGTCATGCGGAGTGGGCAGCATCTTCTCCTTGATCACTCTAGCAACTATTTCAGACAGTAATTCCCGCTGTAATTTAAACTCTAACCACCACGTCGAATGGAATGTGCTCGCTGGGATGAAATTTCAGTTCTCGTAAGTATTTGTAAAATAAACCAAAGTGCAGGCATGTTGTCAATATTTCGTTTATTTATATACTACTTAAGATGGAAATAAACTAAAGACTCAAAAAGTAATGATTTCCATTATCAGGAAACATTTTTTTGATTATATTATCGGTCTACTAACCCCCTCCACTCGAAACAACAAAAAA
>NW_007598796.1:0-363 GCF_000523025.1 Cynoglossus semilaevis | reverse complement strand
AGGAGGTGAATAATTATTTGGTTTCATGAGACAAAGTAGATCTTTGACCAATGATGTTTGTTTAATGTCTGGTGAGAAAAGGGAGAGGAAACACTCTGTGAAATGCGGAGTTGCCAATTAATTGTTCTGAAATGTTCGCCTTGATCTGTCTCTATTTTTGTGAATATTTCTGTATGCAAAGTGTAATTGTAATTATCCCAAAAAAAGCTAGTATCCTCAGAATTTTGTATTAAAAACCCCTTGCTCTGCACTTTCTCCCTCCCAACGTAACTACGTAAATCCATTAAGAATACTGCAAATCTAAACAATTTTTATAGCATTTAAGCAGCCTGCCTGAGTTGGCGTCTAAATCATTTTGGACTT
>NW_007598795.1:0-363 GCF_000523025.1 Cynoglossus semilaevis | reverse complement strand
ACCCTGTACATTTTCTTTGCTCATTCATGGCCAATCAGAAAAACTAAATATATCACACACATTCATCAAATATATTAGACAGACTGTGGACCGTGTATGTTTTTTTTTGTATCTCCATAGCACTGGTTGACGGAGCTCGAGGTGATGGCGTCACTTTTCGCGGCAGCCATTCACGACTACGAACACACGGGAACCACGAACAGCTTTCACGTTCACACAAAGTGAGTCTTTTACTGTGACAATATTTGATCAACCACTGTTTGTGTGAAAGAATTGTGTACGGAAAGAATTGGGGACAGTGCCGTGCTAAGAGCACTAATGGACTCGAACCTTAAACCTTCTGCACCCAAGTCCGCTTCCTTA
>NW_007598794.1:0-363 GCF_000523025.1 Cynoglossus semilaevis | reverse complement strand
AAAAACCCAACCTATTTGAGCTACAAGGATGTTAGGGCAGTTACTCAAGTTCCTTAAAAAAAAAATTCTCTTAGCTTGAAACGGTAAAATGAGGCTGCCTTTCACATGGACAGACGACGGGTTAAACAATCCCTGGACTGAGTCTCTGTAACATTGATGCAACTTCAGAAATGGTAGTTGGAGCATCGATCTACCATACCTTCAAAATACCATCCTGGATCATTGGTACAAGGTCAGACGACCTTGTCTGACCTTGTACCAATGACGACGACCTTGTACCAATGATTCAGGATGGTATTTTGTTTTTACGAACTAAGTGAACATGACATTAATGCATCAAACTCATTTTGGTTCAGGGGTCAC
>NW_007598793.1:0-363 GCF_000523025.1 Cynoglossus semilaevis | reverse complement strand
GTCCCAAAAATAAGAAAATAAAGGCTCACAATCTGAAGGCAGTGTCCATGAGAGAGAAAGTCTGGATTTAAGTCTGAGTCAAGAGAGAGATGTTTTAATCAGTCCCCAGGGTTTTGAGTCACAGAAACAGAGAAATTATTTTTCTCTCCCTTAGGATTCTGCTCAGATGGAGAGTCCCAGAAAAAAGAGTCTGAGTTGAAGTTGATCCCTAGAGTTTAGGCCAGTGTCTGAGGTAGAGAAAAAGGTTCAGATTAAGTCCTTTAGGTTTTGAGTCAGAGTTAGTCAGTCAGAGAAAGAGGATCCAGACGTTCTTTAATCTGGTCCACAATGTTTGGGTCAAAACATTCTTTACACAGAAAAAAA
>NW_007598792.1:0-363 GCF_000523025.1 Cynoglossus semilaevis | reverse complement strand
TGACACTAAACATGGTTCTGTGGTTACCTAAGGACATTCTGCTGTGAAACAAAGTTATGTTCTTCACCAAAAACTGTTTTAGGGGTTGCTATGGTATTTGACTTTTCAAATTTCAAATTCAAATCGAGTCAAGTGATACAAAACAGCAATTGCTTCAATGCAATTGTAATTGTGCATGATGGCGAGATAACAAACACCTGCCTTCACGTGATCAATGTAAAGGGTCAGAAGGGCAAAGAGACGGCAGATAGTCGATGTAGGGATGACTGAAAAATGTCTGGATATAAAAAGCATAACTCATAAGAGTATGACGTAATATTTAACAGTGGTGACAAACTCTCTGGAGCTTGCAAAAAAAAAAAA
>NW_007598791.1:0-363 GCF_000523025.1 Cynoglossus semilaevis | reverse complement strand
ACACATACATATATACATAAATATACAGTACATGTACACATATATACACATATACACATATATACATATCTACATATATAGACTTATATACATATATACACATATATACATATATAAATGTACACATATATACAGATATATACTGTACATATCTACATATATAGACTTATATACATATATACATACATATATACATATATAAATATATACACATACATATGTACATATATATAAATGTACACATATACACGTATAAACAAATATACATATCTACATATAGATACATATATACACTTATAAACATATATACATACATATATATTATAGGTGTTTGTGTGTGTGTGTACCTGCGAACAGGTCCTC
>NW_007598790.1:0-363 GCF_000523025.1 Cynoglossus semilaevis | reverse complement strand
AAAAAGGAAAGAATGTTAATGGAGCCACTGTCAATCAACGGAGCTTTGACCAACCTCATAATCAAGTGATACGTTGAAAGTTTTGTCCTTAACTACGTGACCACCATAGCTACACTTCCTATTCATCTTCTTACTGCACCCTCTAATAATCTGTTCATTAACACATTCAGGAGCTGCTCCTTTTCACACACATCATGTTTGTACAGGAAATTCAGAGAGTAACTTTAGACATACCACGGTGTTAGGGTTAGGGTTAGTTAGTTACGGTTAATAACACTGTGGTTTTCACGGGAAGATGACAAACTAACTGCAAATATGTTAACAGCAAACTGTATTGTCCATAATTAGCTCACAATTTTTTCC
>NW_007598789.1:0-363 GCF_000523025.1 Cynoglossus semilaevis | reverse complement strand
ACCTCAGTCTCTCAGTTCTGTGCTCGGAGGGCGGAGTCTGAAATATCCTCAGCCATAGGGAGGGTAGCTCCTTTCTGATTGATGGCTAACCACTTAAATTGACTGATACCAATTGCGCAATATTCTCAAATTGATACAGAGGTGCCTGCGTGTGTAGCATCCATTTGAACTTCTGCGATTGCAACGTGTGATGTCACACCATCTACTGAGCCAATTGTCCACTTCAAGGCTGTAGACTGAAAAAAAAATCAAATCTCAACGAAAAAAAAACCCCGAAATGAGCAACAAGACCTACAGTCTGATCGTAGCTTTGTCGATATCATATGATTATGCAGAGAGAAGAGGAGAGGACACAGCTGTTTT
>NW_007598788.1:0-363 GCF_000523025.1 Cynoglossus semilaevis | reverse complement strand
GTGGCATTAGAACTTAAGCTGTTCCGCAACATCGCCTCCTGGTGGATGGTAGATATGCAGGTGTACACATTAGGATCCATCTATAGTCTCGAGTCCAAATTGATCCTGACGGGGGTAATTTAAAGGTCTGGAGTGATTCCACTGTGGCAACAGGCAAATCCACGCACAATGAATCCACAGAGAACTTTGTTTTGTTTTTATATAAATCTCTGGCACAAGATCAAACCTCTTCACTGATGTCCCAACACACGCAGCATCATTCGTTCCACTGAGATCACAACAGAGGCAGTGAGTTTCATTCATGATACTCTGATAGTTATACTCCCTTCACTTGTGCAGTACCTGCCTGGGTGAATCATCACT
>NW_007598787.1:0-363 GCF_000523025.1 Cynoglossus semilaevis | reverse complement strand
TTTTTTTTTTTTTTTATCTTCTCTGTTACTCCAGCACGTGTTGGAGATGAACCTGAAGATGAATGGCAGCCCAAAGTTTTTTAATCAGGCAGAAACCTTGGCAGCTCCAGCCTCCATACATCATCTTCACCTTCCAGCCTTTTCCTCAGAGGCTGCGGCGCTGATTTAATACCATTATAATGTTTTCTTTTTCTTTATTTTCACCTGCAGTGTTTTGTCTGGGTGGGACACAAGGCTTAAACAGCAGAGGTCTCAGAAGGAGAAACGTTGTGAAGGCTGAGATCTTTGACAGAAAGTCAACTGTTGGACAGAACTAAAGTGTCAACAACAACACCTCACACTGAAATACAACAACAACAACAA
>NW_007598786.1:0-363 GCF_000523025.1 Cynoglossus semilaevis | reverse complement strand
TTTTTTTTAAATCAGCTGATTGTTTCACCCCTCATACGCTGTTGGAACATTTGACTTCACCTTCGACCTTCGACATGCGCTTTCTTGACTTCAGTACCTGGACAGGGCCTTCGGTAACACAACTGCGTCTCCTCTTTGTTCCTCTCCGCCTCGATATCACCAGGACACGCTGAGTCGCCCGCTTCCTCGCACGCGCACACCCTACGACGGGACGCTGTCCCTGCGCCGCAGCTCCGGGAGCACGCTGACCAGGGCGACCAGGGGCATAAGTCGTCTGATGTGATAGAAGCAAAGGAAATGTGTTGTTAACATGGGTACTGAGTATTTGGGTAGTTTTGTGTTTGATAGTTCAGGAAAAAAAAA
>NW_007598785.1:0-363 GCF_000523025.1 Cynoglossus semilaevis | reverse complement strand
ATCACTGGTCCACAATAAAATGATTTAACGATTTATTTGAGAATTCATGTAGAATATTCATTGGACCGACTGTTAGTCGTTCGTTCCGTGAAATGTGTGAAAATGTCCACAGATTTCAAAATAATTTAAAATGAGGTTTTTAATTAAATTATTTTGAAAACCGCCTCCTACCGGAGCAGAGTTGTTCAATAAAAGTTACCGCAAGTCGGAGACACAGCTTCACAGAATACTCGTTTATTCAAACACAAGCCCCGAGTCATCAGTATGAAGTCCCATTACAGAGAAGTACTGGTGTTAAGTACATCATTAGTAATTCTCTTCCACTCCTGAAACAAATATGGAATAAATCTTTCCTCGGAGCAA
>NW_007598784.1:0-364 GCF_000523025.1 Cynoglossus semilaevis | reverse complement strand
TTTGGCCCCCGGCCCTTGAGTTTGACATATGTGCCCTAGGTCTTAAAAATTCAGAATAGAACAATTTCAAAATACTTTCATAATACTCCCAACTGAAAGTGGGTTACTGTCCAATCTGGAATTCTGATATTAGGAATGTGTGTCTAACGATAGAAACGTGCTTGTGGTCCGCAGAGAACGCACCGTGTCTTCTGCGTACGTCTGGCGCAGGTGCTGGTGGATGACTACTGCAGTATGGTGCCAGGCTCAATCCCCACACTGCAAAATATCAACGTTGCGAGTCCACGATTTTGCTGCCAGTTCATCACAGCTGTCACCACTCTGTATGACTACACATCAGGTACTTTTGCTTTATGACACAAAT
>NW_007598783.1:0-364 GCF_000523025.1 Cynoglossus semilaevis | reverse complement strand
GGGGGCGAAGAGGGGGGGGGGTTAACAATAGACACAAAAATACTCCACAATTGACATGTGCAAATCCACACAAAAAATTATTTTAACCATAACAAAAACGTAAATACTTGCCAAAGTCATTTTAAGAGGCAACGATGAGTATATTGTGGCATAAATTATCAAAATATTTTTTAACACATCTATAGAATTTTTTTTTTTTTTTTTGGTATTAAAGTACATTACAGTTTGTTCGGAGGTGTACAGCCCCAACAGGCACTAAGATCAGCTAATGCTCTCTGTTATATACTGTAAAAAACTACATTACCTCTTTACTATATAGCACTCCCTGCAGGGCAGAAGGGAGAACTACATGCTCTATTTTTGT
>NW_007598782.1:0-364 GCF_000523025.1 Cynoglossus semilaevis | reverse complement strand
CATACAGTGGTTTGTAAAGATAAAAAAAAGTATACATGTTATTAAGTTCTCAACAGTATTTCAATTTGCGGGCGGGATGAAAACGTTTCTGTGCCCAATGGGGGCCATGACAGAAAATAAATGAGAACCACTGCATTAAACCAACTGTCAAAAGAATAATCATTAAATGAAATACATAAAAAATAGTTCGTTTTTGTTCAAATGTTTTGTAAAAAAAAGTCATGACTTTTTTGCTTCTGTTTCTTTTTGAACTTCCAACATTTTTCAACATTCACTGCAAATACAACGCTTTAGGATTTAAGAAAGCGTTCTCTATAGAAGTGTGAGTAAGAACACGAAGGGTCTGTGCTCGGTGGACATCCCA
>NW_007598781.1:0-364 GCF_000523025.1 Cynoglossus semilaevis | reverse complement strand
CTCTAAGTTTTTCAATATAGAAGGAAAGGTGGACTCGAGCCTGAAGCCTTCCGGACCAAAGTCCGGCTCCTACTAAGCCACCACTGCCCCTAGAAGAACTTAAGGGTTCACGATAGGAATGAAGTAGTTGGGATAAGGATTAGGGTTAGTAACATAACAGTTTGGATTATTGTTGGGGTTTTGTATAGCCATAGAGTAGTTGCAATTAGGATTTGGGTTTTGGAGTAGGATAGAGAAATTGGGATTAGGTTTAGGGATATGGATTGATTAGTTGGGATTGCTTAGGGCTAGGGATAATGTAGTTGGAATGATCAAAATTAGCATACTATACTAATACATTCCTGAAAGTCTTCAAAAACAAATA
>NW_007598780.1:0-364 GCF_000523025.1 Cynoglossus semilaevis | reverse complement strand
GTTTCTTCATGTGAAATGTCAGCGTAATAATTACAAAAACGAGTCAGAATTTTTTCTTGAATGACTTTGTGTTGATTTGACAACTTCCTGAGTCTCTCTGGTCTGATGGAGTTGTGACACAGATTCCCAGCGTTCCTAATCCTAATGAAGTGAAATCATTGTTTTTCATTAGCGTCTGCAGATAAATTGGAAGCCGCTGAGCTCCACATCCAAGATGGCTTCATTATAAATGTGAATTATTTCAGCATTTTTTAAACATTAGAACCAAGTTGGTTTCAATTTAATTACTTTTCTGCTCCATTTGGAAGATGAAATTAAATTGTCTGGGGTTTTTTTTTTCCCAAGAAAAGGCGAGAGAAAATGG
>NW_007598779.1:0-364 GCF_000523025.1 Cynoglossus semilaevis | reverse complement strand
CAGATCACATATACAGTTGGGTGAGGTTGTCTTTACAAGGGTGAAAAATGAATACTGAACAAAGAATCTCTCAAACAATGAATTATGAAACAAGAGTTACTGCAGCATCTTAAAGACTTGAAAGATGAAAGACGAAAGTATGACTGTGCTTTAGTTTCAGCTTCAGTTTGTCATGTACTTTTTATTTTATTTTTATCTATTTCTATATATTTCAGGCATCCCCATTTGAATTTCAGGGAACACCAGGTGGAGCTGCGCCCCCAAGGTTGAAAAACACTAAATGTAAAGGGTGACAGTAAGGCGACAAACTAATACTTGATCAGAATTTTAATGGTACTTTAAAACATTACATTGCATTACATTA
>NW_007598778.1:0-364 GCF_000523025.1 Cynoglossus semilaevis | reverse complement strand
TTTTCTTTGTTTACTTTCTGTGTTTTTGACCAAGTGATACAGCTTTCAGTAGATATTCCAACTCCATCAGTGTCATACATTTACAGTACAAATACTGACAGTGTGAAACAATGCTCCTGTGCTTGTGTCTGTTTCTATTAGATCGGTTGTGATCGTAGTAAAGCTCTTGTCCAAATCTGCATGGTGAGAGGGTTTCAGGTGTTTGTATCTGATGCTCTCAGTGTCCCCCTGCGATCTGCATCCTGTGATGCCTGTATCTCCATAGCTGTGATCCACCACTTTTCCACACAGGTACAGTTTATTGACCTCTTAATTTACCTCAGTATATACAGTAAAGGTATCATTTTAATTTTTTTTTCAGATA
>NW_007598777.1:0-364 GCF_000523025.1 Cynoglossus semilaevis | reverse complement strand
TTAGCATTCCCTTGCCCTGGCTTTGTTATGATAAACCGAACAGGAGCCTCTTGATGGTCAGCGGCTTGCTGGTTTACCCTTGACCAATGCGAGCTTGTGTTGACTGTTAACATTGATATTTTCGTTAAATACGACGTTTGCATGTTTCGTTTACTATGTAGAAACGGCGTAGTTTTACATTTAAACGTCGCGAAGCGGACTCTACGTTTTTTTCCCAGTTGGTCATTTAGCCAAAAGAAATGCTTACATGTTACAGTACAGCTTTGTTAATAATACACTACACTGCACCATAACATACTTAATGAAAGACGCATTGCCCTCAATGTACCCGTTCTAGAAGCTTTATTTTATTTGTTTGGCTTGG
>NW_007598776.1:0-364 GCF_000523025.1 Cynoglossus semilaevis | reverse complement strand
AAAGCAGCATTCACACTCATGTGTCACTTGATAGCGACTGGTCCTGGAGGTGGCTATTAGACGTTAGCAGAGCAAGAAGAGTGTCTGTTACAGCTGACTTTCCAAACAGAAATGCTCTTGTTCCACAGGTTATGACCTGCCGGCCCCAAGGGGACAGAAGTTTTTTTTCATGGCTTCCCCCATCCCCGCACTTCTGAATTGAAATACTGTTGAGTGCCGGTAATATTTATCTACATGTACAAACCACTTGTATGAGTCGCTGGTTATCACTAATTCTAAAAATAGATTCAAAGACTTGAGCTGCTCTGCTGCCCTCTAGTGACCGAAGGCTTGTATGTCGTTCAAGCATGAATAAAGACAGTAT
>NW_007598775.1:0-364 GCF_000523025.1 Cynoglossus semilaevis | reverse complement strand
AAAATAATAATGATCATAAGAATCTCACGGTTATTGGGAAATAGTCCCGGAAGTAGTCCCACAAAGTCCAGGTCCTGACCCAGTGTGACCTCCGACCTCCAGAGCAAGGTGTGTCCCAGTCCAGCCATAGCCAACTAGCATAAAGTAGAGCCAGCATCCACCAATCAGAGAGCAGAAGAAGGACAAATGCTGCCAAACAGCACTGGGCTAAATCAGACGCACAGAGGACAGAAGAATTTTTGTTTTGGAAGTTTGTAGGGTAAATGTATCACAAATCTGATGACAGGAGGTTGTTAAAAACAGTGAGCACCTAACACGTAATCACTCCCCAACTAATGTGTGTCAACTGATCTAACTCGAGATG
>NW_007598774.1:0-364 GCF_000523025.1 Cynoglossus semilaevis | reverse complement strand
CGGTAGTTAGACGGCGGCGCTCGCGGCGTTTGGTTAGCGATGTGACGGCGGCGGCTACTGGACCTGTTTGAGCGCCTGCTGCAGGCGGGTCTGCTTGGTGATGGACAGCGAACACACCGTCTCCCAGCGGTTGGTGAGCTCCTGCAGCTGAACTTTGACCCAGGCGGTGTCGTCGCGGCCGGTGTCCATGAGGTCCCGAGCCGAACGCCTCAGAGCCTGGATGCTGCTGGTTCTCTTTCCCAGCTCCTTCTGGAACGCCTGGGAGTTCCAGGAGAGAAGAGTGTGAGTGTGGAAACTGGAAACTCAACGTGAGAAACACCGTAATAAACTGGATCATAACGATCACAAACCAGTCGATTATGGG
>NW_007598773.1:0-364 GCF_000523025.1 Cynoglossus semilaevis | reverse complement strand
AGTAATCCATTAAATTACTTGAATAAAATAAGTTTTCAAGACTGCTTTTAACGTATATGAAGAAACTTGGGATGTTTGGCATCGGTTATCATAGTGGTTATCATGCCAGCCTTACACACAGAAAGCACCGGGTTTGAGCCCAGAGGAACCACGTACTCCATGGCGCCACCTGTGTGTGATGCAAAGACTTACACATACATATAGTGTCTGCTAAGCCCTGTCTATGAAACTGGCCTTCAACATTTTTTTAATGTTAGATGTTTTTTTAATGAACTAATCAAAAACCAACTCCGTATCGTGAACCCTCATTTTGGAAAGATTGCAAAAAAATCCTACTTGTTCCTGCAGTTCTGTCCGTAGAATC
>NW_007598772.1:0-364 GCF_000523025.1 Cynoglossus semilaevis | reverse complement strand
AAAGCTTATGTGTGTGGGCAGACTAGAGAAATGATGTGAGATGGATAAGAAGTGAAGCCAGAGGAGAAGCAGGTCGGGAGAGGAAATGAAGGAAGAGAATTGATGAGTAACATACATGGATGGATGGAGTCGAGGTGGAGGGAAAGACGAGGGAACACTGCATGGATTAAATGGATGAATGGTTCGACTGGTTGAAGTGGGGAACGCTCCCAGGGCAGTTGTCATGGAAGAAAATGGTCTTTCTTTTTTTGGAATCAAATGAAATTCAAAGAAGGGAAACAAATGTTAATCCTAAAGATTGCTTCCTTGTAAAATATGAGAATCACATTTTTTTAATCTCACATTTTACCTGTAATGTGCTCTC
>NW_007598771.1:0-364 GCF_000523025.1 Cynoglossus semilaevis | reverse complement strand
AAAAAAAAAAAAACCCACTATTCAAAGCCTGTGTCAAAATGTCAAAAGTTCAGGACTTGAGTGTTTTGTTGCTTTCTTTCCACTCTTATTGCATCACATTCCCGGAAATACTTAA
Source organism: Cynoglossus semilaevis (assembly GCF_000523025.1). NCBI lineage: Eukaryota > Metazoa > Chordata > Actinopteri > Pleuronectiformes > Cynoglossidae > Cynoglossus > Cynoglossus semilaevis. The sequence continues at coordinate 249 of NW_007598771.1, read as the reverse complement.
TCCCATACAGAGATTTAAGAAGTGTATTTTTATGCAGTAAGTATCAGAGTGTGAGAGAGCCTGTAGTGCTTCATTCCTAATCTTACCACTAGTATTCACACTGTATTAAAAAGTGGAAGCTTTAGCACCAAGAACAGATTAGAATTTTAGGAAAGTCACTTTTACAAAATGCTTCACTTTACCGTCTTCCGGCAAAACCTTCGAGGTTAATGAAGAGACAAACAGCTTCTCGACGACATTTGGAACACC
>NW_007598770.1:0-364 GCF_000523025.1 Cynoglossus semilaevis | reverse complement strand
CCATGTTTGATTTACTTGAAGTAAAAAAAAGTCTTCATCGAAATCGACTGCATCCACATATTTGTGGTTCATAATTAAACACAACCCTGATTTTTAGAAAGTCAGTCAAAATACATAGAGTTAATTTGTAGTTCAATTTCCATCCCTGCAGATGGTACTAGAAGCACAATGTGGTCCAGACCTTGAGCGTTAAACAAAATTACTATCCATAAATTCCAGACATTAAAAATTGTATTTTTGTTTGTTTGTTTTTTTCTTTAGAAACCGTTTGCAACATGTTCAAAAACCCTTTTAGAGTCCAGGGTTCATGTGGAGTAAAGACAAATTTGGTTTTTTTTTTTCATAATCGTTTGTCATCCTAATT
>NW_007598769.1:0-364 GCF_000523025.1 Cynoglossus semilaevis | reverse complement strand
GCATTACAGCAGTGGTACACTTCTGTCGGGCCATATACCATATTCAATTGGAAGCCCCGCAGTACCTTACCGTGCCGCGCCCCACTATTTGGAAATACTAGTTTAGGGAAATTTCTGGGAGTGAGTTGATTAGAAGAATCCGTGCATGCAACTGGCAAAATGATCATGTATTATTTTTTTTCCATCTAAGATAAGACATGGTTTATTACCTTCTGTGTAAAAGTCTCAGATATTATATATGTGCATGGGTTTCTAAAGGAGATACATTGGATTCGGTGCTTATTGAATAGGAAACTCAACCCAACACAACTCCTGACACTATTACTACAACAACTACTACTACTAACAATAAAATAGGAAGTTG
>NW_007598768.1:0-364 GCF_000523025.1 Cynoglossus semilaevis | reverse complement strand
ATGATACGAAAATCTAGCTGGACGTTTTCTACTGAGGTTTGATTAACAGGTTTAAATATTATATTTTCAATCATAATTTCAAAGTAACTCAAGGCTAAATCGTCATTTTTGATCGTCAAATCTCCTTTCCTTTCCTTTCAGTTTATTACACTGTGAATAAAGACATTTACTACATCGTTCAATAATTTAAAAACAGAGGTCAGGTGACCTTTGTGGAGCAGCTTACTCGGTTCACTGGACCTTTATTGGCAATTCAACATAAAACACAACTAAACAGCTGCAGCTGAGCCCAAACACATCAATGAAATACTGCAGCACATACGTAGAAGAGACGTGGTCATAACACACACACACACAAACACAC
>NW_007598767.1:0-364 GCF_000523025.1 Cynoglossus semilaevis | reverse complement strand
TTTTTTCAAACTATGGTAAAATCATATAGGTTTAAGTAAAACAATAACAAGATATTAGTAAGTTTTTACTTCAAACTGATGTCAAAAATTTAGAAAGAGGCCAAGTGAAAATTATATCAGTGGTCGTTTGGGGGTTCTGTAAAGGTTTAGGGCTGGATTTTACCCAGTGCTGTAAGGAGAGACAGTTAAAGTTGGCGAAACAGTGAACACCGAGTGTTGACAATAAAACAGAACTTGTTTCTCAGAAATAGACTCACACAGGACACACAAATGAAAAAATAATACATTTATTAAACTGTTAATTGTCTTATTTCACTAACGTGGAATTCTTGCAATAAACTGTAGCATAATAATAATAATAATA
>NW_007598766.1:0-364 GCF_000523025.1 Cynoglossus semilaevis | reverse complement strand
GAGCCATATGTTGAACACTGCTAGTTAACCGTTAACTGGAGTTCCCTGCTCCTTCTGTTTTGCCCTCAGGTAAAATGCAGTGCCTGGACCTGGACGTGGTGCCGGTCCTCCTGGACCTGGTGTCCAGTTCCGAGGAGGAGGACGAAGAGGAGGACATGGAGAAGAGGAGGAGGAGGAAGGCCCTCGTCATGTACTGCCTGCGGGCTCTGACCACTCTGGCCGAAGCTCCCAGAGGACGCCACCTCCTGATGGAGCAGCTCCCCCTGCTGGAGAAATGGAGCGAAGTAGCGGAGAAGGACGAGGACATCAGGCGAGCCGCCCAGACCGCGGTCAGGGTCATCACCTGGGCTCCGTGAGGACCAGG
>NW_007598765.1:0-364 GCF_000523025.1 Cynoglossus semilaevis | reverse complement strand
ACAGTTAGCGTCCTTTGGCCAATTATGCCTCATTGACATGCACTGACGTTGGGGGACACGTTCAATCATTTCCATGCGTTGTCCAAACAGCACTGGAATTCCCTGTGTGATGTTCTTGTCCTTAAAGATCTCCGGCTGCGGAGAACAAGAAACCTGGCGTGGAGTTTCTATCGCTCATTGTTCAGCTGTTGTCTTCCCCCGGCAACACCCTCTCACTCTGCTATCACACGGCGTTAATTGCTTGGATGGGTTGGGTAGTGACTCACCGCTTGGTACGCAGTCGGTGTCTAGAATACCTAGAAACCGGATACTGCGAAATAACTGACATGCCTTATAGCAGAATGCAAAAAAAAAAAAAAAAAAA
>NW_007598764.1:0-364 GCF_000523025.1 Cynoglossus semilaevis | reverse complement strand
CATCTACCACTGGGAACTAACAGATTCTACAAAGTCTGGAACTGAACCCACAACCCTTTGTACAGTCACCCAATGCCTTCAAAACCATAACAATTAACTGTGAGAATATTTTTGTAATGATATCAGTTTTATCTTTACAAAAACGTCACGCTGTAGCTGGAAAGAAACGTCCACATCGTCTGCATATAACGCAACAACGAAAAGTCTTAAAGTCTCTTTACAGCCAACACTGATAGATGCATTTGTTCAAGCACTGAGTCTCATGACAGATGTCTATAATTACCAGGTTGACATTTCCATCCAGTAATAACATGGCTGAGTTAGTGCTCCGACAGCTATGCAAAGCAAACACGGCCAATTATTT
>NW_007598763.1:0-364 GCF_000523025.1 Cynoglossus semilaevis | reverse complement strand
TGGAGAAATCCAAGCTAAAATATATATATTTAAGGGTGAAATATGTGTCCACTTGTTGGGCTACTTGAGAAAAAGGTTACAAGGTTTGAGTGGGGTTTGCTGGAGTAAATAAGTACAAGAAAATACTGCAGTGTTTAGAACATACGCAGTTTTCCATAGACATTTGTATTGTATTGTTTGACCCTTGAACATTTTACCTTTACTGACTACAAACTAGCCACAATGTCTTTTTTTACAGTTTAAAAAAACACACTTTAACAAGAGCTGGGGCCTTGCGTGTCCTCTGCTGGAGGACACCTGACAGTACTACAGGTGCAAACAAACAGAACTTTGGCCCCTAAATTTAATTGGCAGTTAAAAAAGG
>NW_007598762.1:0-364 GCF_000523025.1 Cynoglossus semilaevis | reverse complement strand
TATATATATATATATGAAACTTCAATATATTGGTCCTTTCTTTCTGCTTCTAGATCCTTCCAGACCAATAAACGACCAGAACCCACAGTAATTCCCAGTTGCCGTGGAGACGAACTGCAGACTCAGTACACCAAGGATGTCTTCAGGGTGGACAGAAGCTGAGGAAATGTAAGTGAAGTCACCTCTGACCTTTGACCTGTGACCTATGATGGACAGGAACTAAGAGCCAACCTTAGACCTGACAGGTCCAGATGGTGGCAGAACATGGACGGTCCATCCTTGTCCCTCAGGAGACGAGGATGGACTGATGCAAACGGACTTCACTTCCTGTCCTCACGCTGCGTTTGTTTCGTCTGTATTGGTG
>NW_007598761.1:0-364 GCF_000523025.1 Cynoglossus semilaevis | reverse complement strand
CAGCAGAGCCTGATTTAGATTTTGTCACCTCAGACACTTCACCCTGTGAATTTTGGGCCTTGTTTCGTTACACCCACAGCTACTGTTGGTTTCTTCTGCGTCTTACCAACAGCCACCCCTGGAGGGAGAGTGGGGGGGGGGCTTTCAGTGCTGTCTGTTGACATCTTGTAGTTTCAGCAGTAATTATTGATGGAGTGTAAATGTGGCCCGTCTCACCGAACCATCTGCCTTTTCTGTGTGATTTTTAAATGCAGCCCTGAAGAATATGTTACTGTACTATCAGGCTCCACATATACAGTAGCTGTGTGCCGTATTTCAGCGGTGTACGTCTCCCCCCAGTGGCCAGGCTTTAAAAAAGCACTCA
>NW_007598760.1:0-364 GCF_000523025.1 Cynoglossus semilaevis | reverse complement strand
AAAAAAAACAAGAACGGTTTGTCTCTTCTCTATAGCATTTTTCATTCATATATTTGTATCCAAACAAAAGCTAATCAATATTTAATATGTCATGTATTTTAGGTCAAACAGGACATAAATAATATCAGTGATCACCAGGGTGATTATAATTATAGTCTCATTAAAGCATCATTTAAATCATTTATTTTAACATGTCCATATTCCTGAAACTTTTTCACCAATTTACTCAACTGCTGAACTGCAGGCCACCTAGTGGTAATGCTAATGTTTGGGTCACGTATGCAAATCAGAGGACAAATACAAATAGGTATAGTTGCCGGTCATGATCAGGCCCTGGACCAGACTTTGAGCATTCTTGGCTTCT
>NW_007598759.1:0-364 GCF_000523025.1 Cynoglossus semilaevis | reverse complement strand
CTTTTAAAAGTAAGGATCATTTATTTGTACATTAATTTAAAATACTGCATATCATTCGGCTTTTACAATTTCATTCTGGATTTGCTGTTTCCGTCCACCATCGAGAGACAAAGATTTTATTACTGCAGTGCCTGAAGTTATAAAAGTGATGGAGGTTTGCTGTGCTTGTCTTTGTAAATAGTAGTTGCTAAGACATACCAAGTAAGTCAAAAGATAGTGTTAGTGCTCATATATAGATAAAATGTATTTTACTCATATTGTATCAATAAGTGGGTGAAGCCAAGATTCCTGATCTTTGCAAAAGTGTCAAGTCAATAGTTTTATTAAAGTCTGTATTACAGTAGTTCTCCATCGACAGACAGAG
>NW_007598758.1:0-364 GCF_000523025.1 Cynoglossus semilaevis | reverse complement strand
AATATTTTTAGCAGTAATGCACTTCCCTGCTGAGAACATTAAGAGGTTTCAGACGTCCGATATATGAGACACAGCGCTATCAAAAACCACTTTACTTCACTGGTTTGCCGTAACAAGAATGAGCCCACAAGATCAGCAGTAACTGTGTCATAAAGGATTTTATGTCTCGGAGAAGCCTGGAAGAATGCTGTTTGTTTGAATGACCTTGGGTCTCGTATCGAGAGGAGTTTCCAAACAGTTTCCTGTTTGTACAAGCATTACTGTTCAAACAAGGAACAACTTAAAAGAAAAGTCAAGCAAACAAAGTCACCCTGGTTGGAAAGGTTGGCTGTTACAAGCTGGTGCCGGAAATTTAAGTTATAAA
>NW_007598757.1:0-364 GCF_000523025.1 Cynoglossus semilaevis | reverse complement strand
CCCCCTCCTCTCTCCCTCACCTCTCTCTGTTCATTAGCAGTGTGCTACCTCAGACTGCTCAAAGTTGAAAAGCACAACTGCAGCAGTTTTGGCAGACGCCGACTTGTTTGTCTGAATACTCGGTGTGTTATACCTAATACACGCAACTGCTACCGACCTTTGCTTCTAACTCCAGACTTTATCACATAACACTAATTTAGGTACAAAACGTTTCTAGCAACTCCTGAGCCGGAGTTGTCCGAATGATGTAAACATGTCAAATTCATACTAAAGTCATAATAAAATCTGTCTGTATCTGGGACTATGACTTCAAAAGTGTGTGCTTTTCCCTAACCCTCTGACATTTGTTTACACAAGATCTTGT
>NW_007598756.1:0-364 GCF_000523025.1 Cynoglossus semilaevis | reverse complement strand
TTTTTTATGAATGAGTTGTTTTACACAAGACTGTACTGTAGGACAAAGGAAGGAGGATGTTGATCTATTTACCCCCTCCTGACATAATAACAGGAGTCTGATAAAAGTGTCTGATCTGTTGTGTCTGTTGGGAATCTGAAGCACAGCTGTGTTTCCTCCAGCTTCCTTGTAGAGTTCTTCTTCCTGGTACCGTTGGGGATTTACCATGTAATTATTGAGGTGCATGTCCGTAGGCTGACGCTGGGTTAGGGTTAGGGTCAAGTGTCAAGTCGATATTATTTATTAGCAATTATTCTATGAAAGGAAAACTAAAATCAACCACAACAAAACAGGACAACATTTGGAAGGATGTTTAATAAAGTCA
>NW_007598755.1:0-364 GCF_000523025.1 Cynoglossus semilaevis | reverse complement strand
GACTGGACCATGACCCACAGACTGGACTCTTTAGCCCAGGCCTCTCACCTCTAGTGTACAGTTAAACACAGCAGCGCACGCACAGAAACTCAAAGTCAAACCACACTGTTGTTAAAAACTAAACCGTCACGTGACCGTATTCATCCTCCGACCAAACCAGTTCCACCAGTGCAGCGTGTTGAACTGCAGTAGCACAGGTTCACAGCTGTGACATGCACTATGGCAGTGAATCCAAAAAAGGAGGGCTGCCGCCCCCTGGTGGACGATAGAGGTACTGTAGGTGACAGGGGTGTCAATCACATTTCAGTTTAAATTTGTTAGTTTACTAATCAATTACTCACTAACCTATTGACACTGTGTGTGT
>NW_007598754.1:0-364 GCF_000523025.1 Cynoglossus semilaevis | reverse complement strand
AATATCTGCAATTAATAACATTATTGGGTTATAGAAAATATTTTAAATATTATTTGATGCAATAATGTCGATGTTTGATCTAGAATTATGTTGTGAATTAACCATTATTGTGCATAAAAAGAAAATCACAAAATTTGAGAGCAGGACAGGAAATTGGTGGAGATGATCCGTTAATAAAAGTAATAGATTTGAAGAAAACAATATTAGTTCAGCTCTACACTCATCCTACAGACCAAGTCTTCCAAGATGTTCACCACCCAATACAGGGAGGGGACGGTAGTGACATCAGCTCTGTTTACAAACTGAAATATCAAGAGTCCTTCATGTCATATTTGCAAGTATTATGCCTTTAAAACAAGAGCAG
>NW_007598753.1:0-364 GCF_000523025.1 Cynoglossus semilaevis | reverse complement strand
AAAAAAAAGGAATCTGATCATCTTGATACAGACAATCAAACTGTAATGAGAGTTTGAGCAGCGATAAAGGGCTGTGAGGCGTGAGTGGAGCTGATACCCTTCATCCCACTGAGAAACACAGACGCGGGACGTGTTCAGGCCTCATCCTCACCGCCACCTGACAGCTGTTCGCTTGTCTGACAGAACGAGCTGCTGTTGTTTGTCTCTTTTATGGGACAAATGTGTTTAGAGCCGGAGTTCCTGTTTGTTTCTGACATGCTCTGTCCTGACAGCCGTCCAATGAGCTGACAGCATTCATCGTGTCATGTGATAATGTGAATTTTTTTTTAAATTCTTAGTTAGTTTGATATCCTGTAGAGCAGTG
>NW_007598752.1:0-364 GCF_000523025.1 Cynoglossus semilaevis | reverse complement strand
TAATACCGTATTTCGTACTATACGTCCAGTGAGCTTATGTCCAGAACATACACGTTACATTGTGCTTTGTTCATTAGCAGGAATACTCTTTTTGTTTTCCTTCCCTTACTAGTTAAGGAAACCCTTTTGAAAATATATAGAGATGAAAAGTAAAATTAAAAATATTTTGTTCCTTGTACGTTAATACTACGCTAAGTTTAAATAAATTTCCGATTCTGTTACCCTGTTAGGCCAAGGTCTTGCAAGTGTATAAGCATTTAACCCCCCTGAGCCTCTACTACTAACTGAATTTTTAAACTTTCCGATGGTGAATAAACTGAGTTAAAATGTGTCTTTGAAAGGATACGGGTTAAATGACCCCCCA
>NW_007598751.1:0-364 GCF_000523025.1 Cynoglossus semilaevis | reverse complement strand
CCCGGCGTGGAGTTTGCTCAAATGACAAGTAGCTTCGTTATCGTATCCAAAAAATAGTTATAGTCATCGAGGGCAACTGGACGAAGAAGGTTTTTCGAAGACGTTTACGTTTGGATTAAGAGACAGCAGCGGAGTTTATGACTTCGTGAACAGAGCGACTAAGATCAGCTACAGTGACGGCCTTTAGCAGCAAGTGTATTTCTACTAAAGTCGTTTCAGCGGAGCCTGAATATATTTCAAGAAAGGGATTTATTTCGTTATTCTTGGCTCGTCCCGCTGCTACACCCTCGCAGTGAAGAAGGTATGAATGAGCCGACAGCCGTAGTCCACCACATGGAAGGAAACGACTTAGTTATCCTGTGGG
>NW_007598750.1:0-365 GCF_000523025.1 Cynoglossus semilaevis | reverse complement strand
TTTTTTTTTTTTAGCTCTCTATTTATGTCATTCTGTACAAACCTTACACCGACTAAAAATTGGTCACAACACGTTCACCTTGCTTAATGAATTTTTTCGGGCCGCTCACCGCTTCAGAAAACTAACGCGAAATTGCGTTGCTATAGTAACAAGGCCATCGTTAACACTCGCAGAATAATAAAGAATGTTTGTTTCAGTTATAAAGCTATTAGCGCAAAAGCTAACAAATGCGCCGTCGTTGGCGCCGGGCGCCTTAATCACCATGTCTTTTAAAGGTTGCCCTCTGTCCAATTCCAGCTGCACTCTGAGAGTGTTCGATTTAAATGTTAATGTCTGAGAAAAACACACTTTTTTTTTTTTTTTTT
>NW_007598749.1:0-365 GCF_000523025.1 Cynoglossus semilaevis | reverse complement strand
CCAGACTTGAACTCAGCCTATTTCAAAAGCCCTCGGCTCATCACGCCGCTGGTCTCAGAAGTGCGCGAGGCAATGAAAGTACAAATTAGATAGGGAGATGGAAAACACATTTCTGTTCTGAAATCATTATCCCTTCTGACGTGTGGACTAACAGCCCATTATTGCATTTCCGTCAGCGTCCTTCAATGTAATCATACCTACAAACAGATGAGTGAGAACGTAAAAATGTCGGCACATGTGGGTGTGTTTTCCCCCCTGTTCGTTCGTGCATACGTGTTTGTGTGTGCGTGTGTGTTTATCCCCACGGAGACACGAGCAACCAGTGTCTAGACTGCAAACACCAATTTGGCTGGCACAGAAAAAGG
>NW_007598748.1:0-365 GCF_000523025.1 Cynoglossus semilaevis | reverse complement strand
AAAGAAAAAAAAAGTCAGGACCACCTCATGGACACAAAGCACACTGAGCAGCATATTAGTCGGCCTTTGATGTCTTGGTTCCTAATAGTGTCCTCCGAGAGTTACATTTGATATGCTTTCTGCATGGAGTGCATTAAGGTGACGGTGGTTCATTAAAGGGGATGTAACTGTTTCCATACAGCCTACATCCATTTAGCACGGCGTGAGACACCGCCAATAAATGAGGATTCCTTACAAGGCATGTCCTCAAGGTGTAAATGTGGGAGAATGCATTGGGTCTTTAAATGCACAAAAGTGTTATATTTATATTTATTTTATACAGTATAACAGTTTATAAATGAAGGAAATTAAGTTATTTTAATATA
>NW_007598747.1:0-365 GCF_000523025.1 Cynoglossus semilaevis | reverse complement strand
GTACACGGAACTCAAGGACAAATTTGACTGAAACCCAGTGAAACTCATGAATGTCTTTGCCTCGAGGAGAACAAAACTGCACCACCACCAGAGTGTCAGCAGAAATGAGTGGAGACATTGCTGTGTCATGATTTACATCCGTGTCCTGTGACTTTGTAAAAGGGAGAAGTTGATAAACCAGAGAAAACCAACACAAAACCACATGGAGGAAGACAGCATCTGATTCACAGAGAAGTGATCTTCATCAGGGTTTGAACTGCGTTTCAATCCCGTCCGCTGACGATGACCACAACACAAAACCATGAACGCACATTACTGCCCAGCAGTTGCCCAAGGACACATCAGTATGTGGTTCAGTGTACCAG
>NW_007598746.1:0-365 GCF_000523025.1 Cynoglossus semilaevis | reverse complement strand
CTTTTTCTTCTTTGTCTTTAACCTGAACCCTCATCCACAGGTTGATCGCGTGTGGGGCAGTAATGCGTCCTTACGTTGAGGCCAACATATCCCATAAGTCCCACACCACCATCAAGTACTTTCTGAAAATGTGGAGCAGCGTCAGCGAAACGCTCATCTTCATATTTCTGGGCGTGGCCACGGTGGACGGACCTCACTCTTGGAACTGGACGTTCGTCACCGTGACCGTCATTCTGTGTCTGGTGGCTCGAGTCATAGGTCAGTACTGCTGAGGGGTCGGTCTGTGTCTGTAATCAGGACTAAAGTCATTAGTAAACGATACAACAACAAAACAAAAACAAAATCAAATGTTTTTTTCCTTACTC
>NW_007598745.1:0-365 GCF_000523025.1 Cynoglossus semilaevis | reverse complement strand
CTTGCCCCTTACCTCTCTCCAGGCGGCTTGTTCATAAGGAATACAGATCAAGAATATACAGCCTTTCGACTTGCCATCTTCCTTCACAACACCAGCCCTAATGCGACGGAGGCTCCCTTCAACTTGGTGCCGCATGTGGACAACATAGAGACGGCCAACAGCTTTGCTGTCACCAATGCATGTAAGTTGTACAACTGTGCGTGACAACTGTGAAGCCTAAACAAATATGTGCCGACGTCGCTGACTTCCTCCTCGCTCAGTAACGCCTGATCCTTCACTCACTTCATGTTGGTGAATAAAACGGGCCTCAAATAATGGGATACACTGCAGTGGATGAAGGTTTCTGTAGATTTCTGATTAGAAGA
>NW_007598744.1:0-365 GCF_000523025.1 Cynoglossus semilaevis | reverse complement strand
AAAAAAATTTGCAAATGTAAAAACACGTGAACCAAAAGAGAAACTCTGAGTAATTTTAAATTCAAAACTCAACCTCAACAAAAGTCCAACATGTTTCCTCTGCCACCTGTCGCCCGTTAACACGGAGCGTCGGCAGTTGCCGTGATTCTGCTCCGTTCCCCAACTGTGTTCGACGGGAGATAAACACGAGTGTCAGCGAGTTATGCAACAGAAAAGCAGCCGTTTTGACCAGTGTGAATCACAGTCACACACTCACCAAGGCCCTTCTGTTACACAACTCTGATGCCTTTTCACCAAACAGCCCGCCTCCTGTCATGTAGCCCTGTAACTTAGGAGGAGCCATATTTTTCTGCACAACTTTTTCT
>NW_007598743.1:0-365 GCF_000523025.1 Cynoglossus semilaevis | reverse complement strand
CTTAGTCTGATCCATCGCCTAGGACCTGTTTGCCTTGGGAGACCCTACCAGGGGCATTAAGCCCCCGACAACATAGCTCCTAGGTTATTTCGGAAACTCAAACCCCTCCACCACGTTAAGGTTGTGGTTCAAGGAGGGGCCGTGTTGAAAATGACGTATCAAATTTGATACAGCAGGTATATAAGGTCATGTATGTAACTCTACATCAGTCAATTGTCATTTTATTGTATTTTATGCATTATATATGACATTTTTTATTTTTAAATTACATAATTTGGTACATCTAGAGTAATTTATATATATATGGAACTTGCTGTGTTATATTATATATTAATATCATTATATATGGTTTAGAGACACTAGCA
>NW_007598742.1:0-365 GCF_000523025.1 Cynoglossus semilaevis | reverse complement strand
CCAAACTTTTTCATACCACTGTATGAATGGACAATGGTAGTTGTCTCTATATATGGTCCTGCGATGGACTGACAGTTGTCCAGGCTGTACGTTACACTGTTTTTCACTGTTGACAGTTGGGCTTGGATCCAGCCAGTGACCATGAAGAGGATTAAGTGCTAGGATGGATGAAGAAAAGCTTTACCCTCCAGATGACAGCTGAAGCAGAACACATGAATATGATGTGTCTGCAGTCTGTCTTTTTGACATTTACTCACAAACAGAAATGTCATCCTTAGGCATTTTTGCACCATATGTCAAAGAACTTGAACTATGTTTAATAACATCTCTTTTGTCTTGTGGTTACGGAAAGTATTCAGACCCCT
>NW_007598741.1:0-365 GCF_000523025.1 Cynoglossus semilaevis | reverse complement strand
TCACCGTGAGCTGAAATGTGACTCAAGTTCAAAGTCTAATTGTGGGTTGAAACGGTGCGGGAACATTATGAAAATTGATCTTGTAAGTGCTTGAAAAGTTATTCAATTTTTTCTTCACGGTGTCTGAACTCAGTCATGTTTCTCATCTTTGAATCAAAGCAAACACAAAAGAAAAAGTGCCGTCATTTTTTAACATATTTTTTATATTAATTTCCCTTTATTCTCTTTTGGCTGAACTCTTAGAACAGACTGTCATAAAAGTTTGACTCATGAATTGCAGATCCTACATTGTCTGATCGAACTCTCGGCGGCCTCCTGGTAGTCTCGTTAGAATCAATGGTGAAGCATAAATATATTCTGCACTT
>NW_007598740.1:0-365 GCF_000523025.1 Cynoglossus semilaevis | reverse complement strand
TGTTGAATGTTGCAGAGGCGTAGACAACATGTACTATTTGCGTTTTGTTCTTCTGACATATAAATCTTACTCTGACTGGCTGTTTCATTGGAGACCGTCATCATCAGGCCTCTGTTCATCGCATAATTGCGTATGTTGTGGTGTTTCCACTCCGCCGTCTTTGAAAGCTTGGCCGGGAAACTCAGATGAGCGTGAGTAATGATCTTACACAACATGTAGTGAGGAGACCCAGGCCCCTGTGGAAATCTGCCGCTCGGCTCAGCTGTCTCTTTATCCTCCTGACTCACTCACTTTGAAACCTCTGCTTTCTGCCTGTGGCACTGACCTACTGCAGTAGACCCTCTCTATATCACACTTCTTTCGCT
>NW_007598739.1:0-365 GCF_000523025.1 Cynoglossus semilaevis | reverse complement strand
TATATATGTGTGTATGTGTATATGTGTATGTATATTTGTATACACATATATTTGTATATGTGCATAGATGTGTATATTTATACATTGCACACAAATACATACATATATACCTTAGTACATACATACAGTATATGTGTGTATGTTTATATGTCTATGTATATGTGTATACACATATATTTGTATAGGCCAGACAACTACAAAACACATTTGACTGGACTTGATAATAAAATGATGTAACGTCCAAACAGTTGAGTGAGCTCATATCAATAATAGAAAATAGGGCAAAATAAGATTTACAAACAGTATTGAACCAAATAAGATCACACACTGAGCAACACTTTGGCAGCTGTGGGGGGGGGGGGGAG
>NW_007598738.1:0-365 GCF_000523025.1 Cynoglossus semilaevis | reverse complement strand
ACAGTTCACCTAGTGGTAAGAGGGTCAAACTTGTTACCAGAGGATGGCGGGTTTGAATCCCAGGTTTGTTGAGTCTGCACAAATACCATCCTTGTCCTCCGGGCAAAAATCTCTATCTCGTGTTTCTGTGAAGTTCAGTGGTGTACGGTCAGCAGCGACGCCCGCTTGGACTGAATTACTGCCCCCTGGTGGTTCTTCGTCCAAACAGACCCACAACAACAGTCTTATCTGATTTAACCTTGTTGTTTGTTTGTCCGTGAACGATGTCAGAGGTTAACGTGTCGTCATCACGTCAATGAACTGCCGCAGGGTTTATGGACCGCCATGATGTCATGCAGTATCATGTTTATATAACAACATGGCGT
>NW_007598737.1:0-365 GCF_000523025.1 Cynoglossus semilaevis | reverse complement strand
TTTTTAAATGTATATCTCAGCTACTTACAACTATCTTAATGGTTAACTATAAGTACCTTTAGCCATGTTACCATCTAACCTTCAGATAGTCTCTAAGCTATTTTTCTTAGCAATTTATCAAAGCTATTTTTTGGCTATTTATAGCCATCTTAAAGTCCAGTTGTTTACCTTTTTTATGTATTGGGAAAATGAATCACTTCTAGGTATCTTCAAGGTGGCTAACCCTTGGCTATTTTCTTAGCTATTTTCTAAAGAACTTTTCAAATGTAACTCTTGGCTCAGTATAGCTACCTTAACAGCTAAATTATATCCTGTATTATAGGATTTGCTTACTTTGAGCATTTTTGATCTTTTGTTGGCTAACC
>NW_007598736.1:0-365 GCF_000523025.1 Cynoglossus semilaevis | reverse complement strand
TGACCTAAAAAGCATACAGTCCAAGTACTTACTGTAGCGTTAATCTTCAGTCGATAGAAAGTGCTGAGGGTATTATAATTCAGAGATCCTGCTAATCTGACTTCACCAGTTGTGCTAACAATAGTGAAGAGACCAGATCCAGCAGTTGGAGTAACCTACAAAAACAGATTGACCGAGTGAGCAGTGTTTGTGGAACATTAAGACATGGACCTTTCACTGAGCTAACAGGAATCTTACCTCGTCGATCCTGTAGCTGACAGCTCCGGCAACACCATCGTCTATATCAATAGCTTCCACCTTAAACAGACTCGTTCCCACAGCTCTGTTCTACTCAGTAACATGGGGATTACAAACAGACAAAACTT
>NW_007598735.1:0-365 GCF_000523025.1 Cynoglossus semilaevis | reverse complement strand
CAAATTGAAATGTGTTGTTCTGTTTTTAGTTTTTTGTGGAGGGTTTGGGGGTAGTTCTAAAAAAAGTTGTTGAAATTGTTTGTATGCAGGGGTAAACATACTTTTCGAAAGGTGCACGAGTCCACTGGAGGACATACCAGTGAGCCAAGTCCAAAGCAGTTTCTTCTTTGTTTTTAAGTGTTATGTGAACGCTGTGACCAGCAAGACTGATTAAGCTGAATGCGTGTGCGACTGCACATTGCAGTTGTAATTCAGTCTCAGCTTCTAAGATCTAAAAATATTAAAATAAGATTAGGATATGAGAGCACTAACTATTTATTGACTTAAGATATACAACAGTTGGCTTCACTGTTTGTATGTTAATG
>NW_007598734.1:0-365 GCF_000523025.1 Cynoglossus semilaevis | reverse complement strand
GTAGACCAGACGCGCTGTTATTGATGTGCTCAAGTCCAGGTGACATGCTGCATACCACATTTTATCTCCAACTTATCTAAGAATGCTGCACCTCATGACAATATTGGCAAACCCTTGATTATGCAAACATTTGGATGCTGTGTTATCACTAGGACAGTCGATGGCCTCACAAAGGAGTGTATTCCACTGTTTACTTTAAATGCTGTGAAAACGGAGAACGCAATACTGATCGGGGGGGGGGATTTTCTCTTTACACATACAGGGAGACTTGTGTACCGTACCAATGCAAATGAGAACATGTTACATTTACACCACGACTTTGTCCAGTTTTAATAGAGAAAAAAAAAAAAAACGTTTTTCATCCG
>NW_007598733.1:0-365 GCF_000523025.1 Cynoglossus semilaevis | reverse complement strand
ATCAAAGTTGGTGAAACGTGAATACATTTTTTTTTTTCCCCACAAATCGGAAAGGGTTAGGCGTGTCACCGTGTTATTCACAGCCAAGCATTGGACCGCGTGTTCGCCACATGCATGAGTCGTTGCGTGTCGTCTTTGTTAAAAACAGATTCAGGCCATTTGTCGGCGTTCTTCGTTGTGCGCAGGAGTGGGGGGGTTAGGGTGTTAGAACGGTTAAAGAAATGGTAAAAATCTCACAATCAGGCCTTTGGCAGGAGGAGAGGAGGCCTGCAACGGGGAGTAACGCAGGAGGGTTTTTTTTAGAAAACACAAACTCAAAGCACTCGCACCCGCGTTTGTCATCTCCTGACCAGTCTCGGGAGGAA
>NW_007598732.1:0-365 GCF_000523025.1 Cynoglossus semilaevis | reverse complement strand
AGAGTGGGAGAGTGAGGGGCCAAAAGGCAAAAACTAGGACATGGCTCTCTCTCTCCGTTTCCCTTTTTTCTCAGCCATTATTAATGAGACAACAACTCACCGGCAGTCAGCCCCTCAGTTATTTACAAAGATATGAAAAGATCAGACCTGACCTGAAGAAGCACCGAGTCGACTAATTATAATTGGAATCACACTGATTGCCGGGCCAATTAGAATTCCAAGATATGGTATTGCACTCCACTTCACTGAATTGAAACAGTGCTAAAGGTTTGGTCATGAAGAAGACGATTTAAAGACTGATGTTTTTTTCTGACACGTCTTAAACAGCACTGTTGACAGCACTTCACAAAACAAGAAACAATGCA
>NW_007598731.1:0-365 GCF_000523025.1 Cynoglossus semilaevis | reverse complement strand
GACATCAATGACTTTACCTGCTTGGATCAGAGTAGCAGATCTCTGTTGTGTTTGGCGCTTCCGTCTCTGATGCCGCAGCCAGCAGCACTGAACGGTGAAGGCGCACTGCGACAGGATCTTCTTCCTCCGATGCTCCAGCAAGTCCAGCTGTGAGACAGGGAACGATAAATGAATCATGAGAAATATCCGAGCTGGACGTGGAGCTGCCAGTGAACCTCGAAAAACTGACCATTGACTGGGTGAGAAAAACTTTGGTTCTTCCACAGTGAACCCATGAGTTGTGACCAGTGTCGTTTGACGGTGACGCCTCACAGAGAAGCTGCTCCACCTGTTGCTGAAGATCACTGTTGCTTTCAGCCTCTAAA
>NW_007598730.1:0-365 GCF_000523025.1 Cynoglossus semilaevis | reverse complement strand
TTCATGCCAAGAAAAGGGTACAGATAACATACAGTACAACCAACTGCCTGTGGGCTGCCATGACTGCAGCAGCGCGGCCTGTGGACAGCGCTGAGGTCATGCGCCTGTTGAGCAGATGTTGCCCTGCACGACCCAAAAACCACACATGGTACAGCGCAGCCCAAGAACTGGCCCTTGTTCTTCTACAAACAACAGACGCTTTTCATATTTAATTGCCTAATTTGTCCAGTTTTGAAAATTACAGCATTTATTCCTAAGTGAAATAAGTAAATGGACATGGACCATTAGCAGTCCTTTGTTGGCGTTACGTGAACGTAATCGACTTTGACTGAAGATGTGATGCCAATGTTTTTTTCTTCCTCACT
>NW_007598729.1:0-365 GCF_000523025.1 Cynoglossus semilaevis | reverse complement strand
GTTTGTTTGGAGAGGATCGTCTTAAATGAGCTGCTGGTCAGATTAATGTGACAGCTTTTTCTTCTTATTTAATGTTGTTTAACAGACACTTCCATTTTAATCAGTGGTGAGAAATGAATAGTTCTGTGTACAGGTGCTGTTGAAATATTTAGGAATGTCATCTAAATATTCATGTCAGCTATTCTACAGACCCTGAGAAACATAATTTAATCAGAAGTGTGAGTAAGAGTGCTAAAGGTTGAACTGAGGTTGAAAAGATTGGTAAAAGTTTCCTAAAATCATTGAAAGGCAAGTAATAGTTGGCCAGGTCAGTCATAAATACTCGCTAGCTAGCCTAGAGGAGGAACCCTTGCCAGAAACAAAAA
>NW_007598728.1:0-365 GCF_000523025.1 Cynoglossus semilaevis | reverse complement strand
TGTAGTGTTGTTTGAAATGATAATTTTAAAGCATAATTTTAAATTAAATTAATAAATAAAATAAAAATATAAAAAATGCATTTAACATTTTAATTTCAAAACACTCTATTCTATCTTGTGACTATATTTTAAATAATAGAAGAAAAAAAAAACAAAACAAAAAAAAAAACATTGAACTTTATTAATCCAATATTTTTTGGGAAAACAGATATGCTGTTAACAGCTGCCAGGATTTTCTGCTCTCTGCTCTACGTGCTAACTGCTACACTATGAAACCGACTATGATATGACTGCATTCAATATACATTTTTTAAACATGTTTCCTTCTTAAAAGATGTTTTCTGTCAAACCTTTTAAACCAAATC
>NW_007598727.1:0-365 GCF_000523025.1 Cynoglossus semilaevis | reverse complement strand
TTTTTTTTACAAAGACTGAGTTTCATCCGGTTGTTCACATGGAAAGTGTGTGTCATCTGCACATAAAACACAATGGTCTCGTGGCCACCCTGTTTTTAAAGGGTGGTGGGCAGAGATGTACAGTGGAGCACAGAAGATGAAAGGACTCTAGAAGGATCCTTGTTTGTCAGACCATCAAAGGAGCTTTTTGATCCTGACCTTTTGTCAGGTCAAACAAAGACCGTACTGGAGGAGAGCCCCTCATCCACTGAGTCACTGTGTTGTCAGAGGCCTTGGTGGGGTGTATTATGGGATGTAGGAACCTCTGATCTTTTTCATATCCAGACAGGGGGTTGACTGCATTGTTCACCTTGTCGTTTATTTAT
>NW_007598726.1:0-365 GCF_000523025.1 Cynoglossus semilaevis | reverse complement strand
TAATTGTTCAGAGCATAAAAGCGTGCACTGCCTGTAACCACAGACCTTCTTAGTGAAGTCAATGACTATATACTACAAATTCTCAAATGACAGCATTCACAACAACCGCAGCGCCGCGGTTGCGTTTTGACATAAAAAACCAGCGACTGTTTTCAAACTGTACCATCAGGAAAGTGAACACCAAATACTGAAAAGCCAAGAAATACTGTAGATTGTCACAAAAGTTGCCAATGCAGATACGTACGTCGACGCTGCAGTTCTGCCTCAGAATTAAAACACTGTTGCCATTTGAATATTATCATACACGGACATTTAAAGTGTAGCTGCGTACCTAACCATGCAATTTGTCTGACATGTTCTTTAAA
>NW_007598725.1:0-365 GCF_000523025.1 Cynoglossus semilaevis | reverse complement strand
ACCCCTGCTTTAGAGAAAATATGGAGCCATAAAAATGACCCAGTGACAATTTGTTCTGTCAGCCTTGAAATGATTTTATTAAAGGTGTATTTAACAGACTTGGACGTGACCTAGTGGTGAACTTCCCTTTGATTAGAGCTGAATTGAAATTGTATGAAAGTGTACATACTTTCTGGATTTTATGCCTATTGACATTGAACATTCGGAACATACTGATTTTCCGCAACAACAGGACCTTTGAAGTGGTTTGAAGTTGTTGTTACCAATGAAAACACCAATGTTTCTACAGCTAACTGCAGTAGCCATGAAACAATGTTAAGAACCTCGTAGTAAGGTATTGATTTCCCAAAAAGAACTCTTAATAA
>NW_007598724.1:0-365 GCF_000523025.1 Cynoglossus semilaevis | reverse complement strand
TAGCGCCACCTACAGATTTGTTCTTGTGAGTCATGACAGTCATGAAGTGTGATTCTCTGCTTCGCCCCACGGTGGCGCTCTGTCAGTGCTGATAAAACCTGGGTTTGACTTTTGTTCTGACCTGGACTCCGACGACCTCCATCTGCTGACCGCTCATCCTCAGACCACTTCCTGCCGACAGCTGTTGGCCGTTCCTGTACCATGTGACCTCAGGCTCGGGGACGCCACGGGCTTCACACCGAAGGACCAGGGAGGAGCCCACCTGTGGGGTGAGCAGGTCTGACTGTGGCTGGGGGAGGGGCTTGAGTGTGGGCAGCACTGTGGGTCAGCAGACAGACAGACAGGTCAGTGACCTCAGTGACCTC
>NW_007598723.1:0-365 GCF_000523025.1 Cynoglossus semilaevis | reverse complement strand
CCCCGCGTACCATTAGAGAGCGCTCGCATACCACCCCTTTTTGAGAACCACTGCACTAGGGCCTAATGAATCCACAGCTGTACTAGAGCACCACCCAGTGGCGTAATTTTGTAATAACTTAAAAATTGATTGATTGAATGAATCAGAATGACCGTGTGAAATATTAGTCAGAATGAATGTTAAAATAGTTGCCTTATTATAAAAAAAATTAATGGGGTGAGGGACTGATCTTGTAATGACAGTCCAACTTTTCAGTTGTCTTTTGCTTTTTAATTAAGTTGTGTCACTGATATAGATAAGGATTAACACAGTCCTTATTAGATGCTAACTGGCTCACTATACTTAGCAGGTGAGCTGAATAAAGG
>NW_007598722.1:0-365 GCF_000523025.1 Cynoglossus semilaevis | reverse complement strand
GTGTCTCCATTACTGTAACCATGGAGGTCTGGGGGGGTAACGCCCCCTTCTGACCCCAGCAATTGACCTACGGGGTCATCCAGGAGAGAAAAGGACATAAGATCTCCAACTCTGCGTGACCTTCACCGTCACCAGGTGAACTGGTCACAGAGAACGTTCGTTAATGTAACGACAAAAAAAGGAATTAGCATCAATTTGATATTCCCTCCAAATCCTTCACTGTTGTGACACTGCTCAACTAATACTACATAACACAAATACATCGTACGAAGTAATACTCTCTTTTTCTGGAAATATTCACAGGAAACGTTAATGCAGTGTACGGAGAAGAGTTAAAAAAAATCTAAAAGCAAACATGTCAAAAC
>NW_007598721.1:0-365 GCF_000523025.1 Cynoglossus semilaevis | reverse complement strand
TTACGTCTCGTCCCAACACCGCTACGCAGACATCTTACTTCGTTGTTAAGCTGACAGTGGACGCTCCTGACGTAGCAGTCAGTGCGGTCGTCTCTCAGCTCCACAAAGAAAGGTTTCTCCAGTCTGACGCCCATCGGTCCGGCCACCTTCATAAAGGTCTCCACCAGCAGCTCCGCCTGCTCGGCACAGCGGCGGGGGTAGAAGACGGCCCAGATGGTTAAGGGGATCTGGAAAAAAAACCAAACAAACATTGGTTCAGATCGCGACTTTTTTTTTTTTTTAACAAATGAAACCATTGTCCTTCCACTACTCACACAACTGATGGACGCACTGCTGATCACCTCTCTGGACCAGGACAGGTTGGA
>NW_007598720.1:0-365 GCF_000523025.1 Cynoglossus semilaevis | reverse complement strand
ATGGGTTGTTATTATTTACCCGTATGATTAAAGATTCGATTTCATCAGTTTTCAGTCTTATGTGAGAGAAAAAAAAATCTTTAAAGCTTACCTTCAACCTCTCTGTAATACACACACAGAAAGACAAAAAAAATGTATCGTATTAATTATTTTTTACTACGATAACTACGATGCACGATACGAACTAATCAAACAACGTTAATTTAATTTTAAATTTTATAGTTAATTTTTGAGAAATACTGTCATAATATTATAAACATTTTTTCTTTAATATATACCAAAATTTAATTTTAATTTTTTTAACAACAAATATTAATCTACACTAATATTTTATGCATTTATGCAAAAAAACTTTATATATATAT
>NW_007598719.1:0-365 GCF_000523025.1 Cynoglossus semilaevis | reverse complement strand
AAAGTCTTTTTTGTGTTGTTACATTCCATGACTTTTTCAAAGTTCCAGTCTAAATTATTCATTGCCTTAGGTTAAAATATTTATAAACCCATTCCACGTATTCATAAAACACTACCTTTGTGTGTAACACAGGGTCACTGCGTATTACAAAGGGGTTATTTAAGGCCAATAAATGTGTGTGTGTTTTGTTGTTTATCCGAACGCAGAGGATTATCAAAGAGTTTGCATCTGTTGACATGTTCACCTGTCTGCACGCTGTCCAGAACTTCCTCTGAAAAAACTCCAGCTTCATCTGGATACCAACAGCTGGAAGAGACAGCACAAACAGTCGTTACACAGTTTAACAGTGAAGCTGTCCTTGTTGT
>NW_007598718.1:0-365 GCF_000523025.1 Cynoglossus semilaevis | reverse complement strand
ATATACATCAGGCCATTGAAACTAAATCTTCAGCACCCCCTGCAGGGGAGGAAGCAAATTTCGAACACTTTTGCGTACTTGACCGTTCAGGCGTTAAATAAACATGCAGACCCAATGCTCTCGCCGAGATCCTCTTCAATCGGAACTGCTAGCATGGGCCTCAGTCCAAGGCGCTTCATCTTGTCCATGGACTCCGAGATCTGCGTCTCGTTTTCTCCAGCTACAAACTGAGAATAGATGGTGGGCCGAACGATGAAGGAAAAAGCCCTTCTCCCCAGGACGGTGCGTGTCACTGTCATCAGCTAGGAACAGGAAAGGACACAGACACAGCCTCGTTGCTTCCTCTGACTGCCTTGTAAAGAATC
>NW_007598717.1:0-365 GCF_000523025.1 Cynoglossus semilaevis | reverse complement strand
GTTTCTGTGCCTCTCCTGTAGTGCTATGGCGCCCCCTGGAGGAGGCAGACCTCCTACTTTCCAGTATGGAAGAAGGCTGTTCACTCCAGATCTCAGATCCTGATGATCAGCTGTGTCTGATCCTAACTCATATTAACGATCGGTTCCTCTTGAAGAACGCCTCTTCGTCAAAGTCTTCCTTCAAATCTGCCTTTATAGATCAAAGGACACGACAGTAACAGAGGTGTTTACAAACACTATGCGAACATGCACCGTCGTTTCTGGTAAAAAAGTGGTTCATGTTGCCTGAGACTTGTTACGATCTTTTGAGCATATTTTTGCAGTGTTCCATTGTTGCAGTAAATCAAGCGTCGAGTAAAAAAAAA
>NW_007598716.1:0-365 GCF_000523025.1 Cynoglossus semilaevis | reverse complement strand
GTGTTTTAAAAACCACAGCAGAACAAACTCCTCCTGCCCAAGTCGACCAAACACTGGTCTATATAAAGAACTGACAATGTATAATTCTCGCTTCTCATTCAAGCAGCCCCAGATATGATTGCAGGTTTAAGTTGTGGTTTCTAATGTTGTTGACTTATGACCTCTGAAAACAGAACCCTGAAACGCTCCTGACCCTCCCACTAGATTATAGGCCTGCTGTGGGAGCAGTTTATTTGGGAGCCGTCTTCATCAGAGACAATATCAGTCCTCTTTCAGAGCTGCTTTATTTTTGGATGTTAAATACTGTAGAAACTAATGTTGTGACGTGACAAAAACAGCAGTTTTAAAGAAATAATAATAAAAAA
>NW_007598715.1:0-365 GCF_000523025.1 Cynoglossus semilaevis | reverse complement strand
AACATTTGTCCAAGGTAAGCTTGTTAGTTTCTGATTACTTTAAATGGTAATCCATGTCCTGGTATTATGACATCAGCCATAAGCAGTGCTTTCTGACGGTTGAAGTCCTGTGCCGTAACATCCAAACTTAGATCCCGCCAAGTGTCTTCATCTGAATAGTTTTCAAACAAGTCTCCTGCCACAAGCACAGTGCCTAATGATGTTTCCTTTACTTGGACGGCGATGTCTTGTCCTGTGTGGCCTGGACAGGGAACCACTGATATCTGCAGTAGAGAGGATGAGTATGAAGTATTATTAGTAGTAGTAGAGATGAAGTGCGAGACGGATCATTTTTCAATGAAAACATTTTATATTTTTGTGGACAT
>NW_007598714.1:0-365 GCF_000523025.1 Cynoglossus semilaevis | reverse complement strand
GGAGAACAGAAAAGTCACGAGTCACATGTTTGTTCTCCATGATTCAATAGAGACATTTAGCGCTAAGAGAGACGCTCATGATAATTAGCTAAATAAACGATGACAACATCTTAAACTGTCAGAGGTAAAACTCACCACAGTGTGTTTCACAACCGCCGGGGCGCCGAGCAGCATGACCCTGGGAACTGAGAACCACAGAGAAGGACGATCAAATGTTCTCATACCTACTGCAAACTTAGTGTCTTTCTGGAGTTGTTGTCATTCCCCTCTCTTACTGTAGGTGGCGCAAATCCACCCCAGTCCTTCCCCATGTATGTTAAGAGTTTCGCACCTGCCTTTCTTTTTGCTTTGCTTGTTTTCACTTC
>NW_007598713.1:0-365 GCF_000523025.1 Cynoglossus semilaevis | reverse complement strand
GTACATATATTCATAAATATATATAGCTATATCTATACACTCAGTATGTTAATATATATATATTTGTATATATATGCACATATTCACATTTACGTATACAGTAAATACATAAACATACACATTTACGTATACATACATTCAACTTATCTGGGGCCCTATGACTCTGCAGAGTCAGAAGTCTGATTGTTTATGTCCTATTGTTTTGGAACATTAACGTGACTCTGATTCCTTTCGTAAAATCAAGAATGATTTGCCATAACTCTGAATCTCAAGTTCCAGGTTTCCTCCTGTAGAGACTGAGGTGACTTGTGTGAAGTACCGTAGCGTGTTGACAGAGTGAGCGAGAATTCAGAAGATTAAACAAA
>NW_007598712.1:0-365 GCF_000523025.1 Cynoglossus semilaevis | reverse complement strand
AAAAAAAAAAAGACGTATCTTTCTGTCTCGTACCTGTTCAATGGGACGGGTGAAATTGAAGGACAAAACAGAAGCGACAGCAGTGCCCTCCTGTGGTTGTGCTGTAAAAAGCAGGCCCTCTTTTGGCCAGTAACCCAGAGCTGCCATGACCCCACCCACCAGTAGGACCACAAGTCCGAGTGCCGCCACGAGACCCGAGAGCGAGCAGAGCTTTAACTTTGCCTTCACTACGACTGTCTCTGTCTTCCTGGAGGGACCAACAAATTACCATAATCACACCTCAAGCCATAATTCAATATTTACACCGAAAGACAACACTTACAGTGTTTTTTTTTTGTGCATATTGTTTTATAAGTTCCTTCTTG
>NW_007598711.1:0-365 GCF_000523025.1 Cynoglossus semilaevis | reverse complement strand
AACATCTTTTCAGTTTGAGTGTTTAGCACAGCGAACACAATCAGAATCAAATCTTCAAATACCCGCTGCTAATGTCAGTTTTCTATTAATTATTATTAATTAAATTATCATTAAAATTAAATAAAAAAATAGGTTAAATTAACTCTGAATCTGTGATCCATAAAATCCCAGATAACTTGATGTGACGTTGAAATTCTGGTCAATGTTGATGTTTACAGGACGATGAGGCAGAAGTCGAGTTCATTAACACAAAATGAGGGAGAAGGAGGAAGAAGAGGAAGAAGGTGAGGAAGAGGGGGACGAGACGATAATGGGAGAGAAGGCTGCGGGTTGAAAGAAGAAGGAACAGGAGGGGGAGGAGGAGG
>NW_007598710.1:0-365 GCF_000523025.1 Cynoglossus semilaevis | reverse complement strand
ACAACGACAAGGAGTTCACTTTCCTTCATGCACGATCATTGGTTTAAGGGTTTCTCTTGGTCTCACAGGATTCCCTTAACTGAGTAGGAATCACGGAGCTCATCATTTTTATTCTTCTCTACAGACTCTGCTGTCAGAGTTGGTGCAGTGTAATAATAAAGGCCGTGCGTGATTGGTCTCCACCTACTGTTAGATGATTACGCACATTCTTTGCATTGGAACCAAGTCTCCATCGTGCTGCTGTTACAAACCCTAACAATGTCCATTCACTTTTTAAAAAATAATTTACATTTAAAATCTGTTACTTGGTCCTGCACTTAAAATTATATTAATCAGACAAAAATGCTATTTGAGGAAAAAACAAA
>NW_007598709.1:0-365 GCF_000523025.1 Cynoglossus semilaevis | reverse complement strand
AAATAAATGGAATTCAAGTTGAGCTTTTTCACAACTTGTATGTTGACAAGACTTATGCGCCAGGGTGACTACATTTGCATTGAAATAGTTCTTTATGTTTGAAAAATGGGAAAGAAGCAAAACTGAGATGACATATGGACAAGCAGAACAACAAACAAAACTGGCGTCAGAACAGCACATCAACCTTAAACTAAGGAAATTAGGGAAAAGGCAGTTTTTACTCAGATCTCTTTTAACCCAGGAACCATCATGTAGCTGCCAGAACTATCTTGCAGAGGGTTGCTAATATTAATCTATATAACAATATACAGCAATTCGGTGTAAAGGAGTTCAACACGATGGTGTCTGTAATTTTACAAGATAGA
>NW_007598708.1:0-365 GCF_000523025.1 Cynoglossus semilaevis | reverse complement strand
CCCCGGGCCTTAGTTTGCCCATGTTTGCTCTGAACTATAAATCACTGATATTCAAATATAAATTTAATTGGTCCAGATTTTTAAACCAAGAAGTCCGACAGAGTCAATCGATTTCTGTGGCTATAAAACAGGAGGTGACAGATGCCTTGAATTGAACTTGTTTTAGGCGGTGTCAGATGTTGGACAAAACACACTGGGACTCCTCACTATAGTTCTGCAGATGTTTCGGCTTCACGAAGGTTTGACGTCAGAGTAAATGAATAGTCTTTTATGGTCATGCCAATTGGCCATTTAATGTCACTGACTCTTATTTTATAGTGTAAACCTTTAAATACGTAGCATACGGAGCATATTTTGTGATATTT
>NW_007598707.1:0-365 GCF_000523025.1 Cynoglossus semilaevis | reverse complement strand
GTGGATGAAGGATTTCAATCATTTCCATAATTCATAATAAGTGTCAGTCATTTGCTTTCTGCGTATTTGACTTTATAAAACGTTCCTGATTTAAAGTATTTAAAGTGTAAACGGGCAGCTTCTATGTATAGTTGTAAATATTGTGTGGAATACATCAAACATAACCCAACATACAGCAGTATAGTACGTATGTGAGTCCACACCTCTACAGCACCGTGCATCCAGTTACTTTTTCACGCGTCATTGCTCTCCTCTCCCCTTCAGCAGCACGCACTGTTAGTAGGATTTTCTTCCTGATTATTTTTCCCCATTTATTCTTTGATTTTAATATGCACAACCACAAGCGTTGTACCAGGCCCCCCCCC
>NW_007598706.1:0-365 GCF_000523025.1 Cynoglossus semilaevis | reverse complement strand
GGGGGGGGGGGGGGGGCAGAAAGAGGGGAGGGGGTGGTTGCGAGTGATAACAATTCTGCCTCACTGGCTGCGATGAGAGACAGGACCCAATCACCGAGCAATGAGGATTTATACCATGTTTTATAACAGACAGGGATAATAATCGATTATAGAAGATTGGATTCCACATTCACGGTAGATGAGATTGTTTATCAAAATCTATCATACTTGGTTTTCTAAATTCGAATTCGAACCAGCATTACACCACAGCCACCCCAGCAGAAGGCGCAGTGATGTTCACACCTGTGATGTAATACCACCTGGTGCCTCCTCTTTGATCAAATACCCCCACGAAATAATAACCCCTTTATATAAGGCTAATTACC
>NW_007598705.1:0-365 GCF_000523025.1 Cynoglossus semilaevis | reverse complement strand
ATTTCCCTGCTAAGTTTATGCAATTTATTTTTGCCAATTTCTTAAATACATTTTAGGTTCATTTCTTTTTATCTTTTAAATGTTGTTTTATTTTTAAGATGTCAAGTTTTTAAGCATTTTTCAACCGATTAATTTCATTTCTTCTTTTTATTTTATTATCATCAAATAACGTGACATTTCTTGATTTCCTAAGGTTTTGTTTTTATGGGCGACTCGACCGTGTGCTCGTCGTGTTTCTGCAGCCGTCGTATGTATATTACTGTGTGTATGCAGTTTGTCTGCTGCACCTTGTATGTTCAGCCTTTGTAAGTCTGCGCTGTTTGAAGTCTGGCTCAGCCCCTCCCTCTTATCTCTGCTCAGAGG
Source organism: Cynoglossus semilaevis (assembly GCF_000523025.1). Taxonomy (NCBI): domain Eukaryota; kingdom Metazoa; phylum Chordata; class Actinopteri; order Pleuronectiformes; family Cynoglossidae; genus Cynoglossus; species Cynoglossus semilaevis. Next base: position 2 of record NW_007598705.1, on the reverse strand, counting down.
TG
>NW_007598704.1:0-365 GCF_000523025.1 Cynoglossus semilaevis | reverse complement strand
TTTAATATATAATTATATTACTATTCACTAACTAAAAGTTATTTCAGAAACAGTTAATATGCATCAAGAATATGGAAGGAAAACAAAAAAAATGTAAAACGGCTTAGGGTTAGCCAAATGGCTTAGCGCTGACAGCGTACTAGCTTAAAGCTACAAAACCTTAGCCAAGAAAGTGACAAAAACGAACCATTACAGCCGTGCCAAGATGCTGCTAAAAGTAGCCAAGGCTGATATTTAGAAGATAATATCTAAAGAATGTGGAATATTTACAAAATATCTTGAATAAAATTAGCTGGGAAAAAGCTAAATGTTTGTCAAAAAGGTTCATATTAGTGAATATTTGTAATAGTGTAGATACCTACAAG
>NW_007598703.1:0-365 GCF_000523025.1 Cynoglossus semilaevis | reverse complement strand
TTTTTTTTTACATGATATGAAACTGTTAAACAACAAAGGTTTTTAACCTTTAACTTTGTTGTTGTCAAATTATCGTTCATTACTCATCACTTTAACGCGGAGCCACAAATAACTCCGTGACACATTACCTCCTCCATTTTTGTAACAAAGATAGGGAAACCTCCAGACGTTCCCTAGGCCGACAATGTGCCCGACGACGGCCAGGACAAACTCCACTTTATTGGCCCACACCTCCCTCTCTGCTGGTTCAGGCTTTGTCTCCTTGGCTCTTTGATTTTCTTCCATTTCAACCCTGTACAAATACACAGTACTAGTACACAGTTCACAGTATTTACTTACACATATTCTGTTCCAAAGGCAAACCC
>NW_007598702.1:0-365 GCF_000523025.1 Cynoglossus semilaevis | reverse complement strand
AACAACAACCAAATATTATATGAACATCTCTCTCTCGTATGACTTCAGAAGACCGTGCAGCTCCTCAGGAGGGCACACAGAGGTTTCTGAGTAATAAAGCCCATCATATTGTGGGTAACCATGGAGACACCAAACCCCTTCCACCGCTTATAGGAATTTAATGTGGAGACATAGATTTAATAGAGGAATAATCAAAGGAGGATTTCATGGTTTTATGACCTTTCAGTCAGTGTTGTGTGAGGCTGCACACAGCTTTCTGCTGGTGGATCTGTGGGAACGTAAGGAGCACATCGAAGTTAGGCAACCAGAGGCCAGAGCTCTCCAAGAGGGCGGTAAAGTAACACACATAAAGGCAAAAAAAAAAA
>NW_007598701.1:0-365 GCF_000523025.1 Cynoglossus semilaevis | reverse complement strand
GTGGGTGGGGGGTTTGTTAGAGGGAAACGTCCCCCACTCCCTGGGTGTCCTAATTACTGCATCACTTAAAAATTAACAATCCTGTTAGTCGTGAAGCGAGCTGACGCGCACATCGAGAATCCCACGCTAGACCCTGCACACGTGCGCGTGTGTGTGCTTTCTTCGTTCCACGTTTACGTCTGTGGATGTGTGTGTTCCTAAGCAGGACGAGAGTTTGCTAATGTTTACTACGTCGAAACACTGCTATAGATACTGTACAAGAACTACGGCCAATGGGAGCGCGGCTACAACCAAGCAACAGCCAATCACATCCTACAGCCTAAGCACTCGCCCCCAGCTGTTATTGTGACCCAGAACTCAGCAGA
>NW_007598700.1:0-365 GCF_000523025.1 Cynoglossus semilaevis | reverse complement strand
TGACCCTGGTTTTAATAAATAACGCAGATTTTTATCCACGTCACTGAGCCACAAACAACAATAATAACCTGGAGTTTATCAAACTGTTGTTTGCTGTTGGTTTTAAAAACACTGTTCTCTGACTATAGTCTGTTAAACCAGTGCGAACATGTTTCCCAGTCAGTATTTGTGAGTTGGGTAAAGGGTGAGCAAAAGTGTGGGCCCACATTGACTGTATGTCCCACTGATAACCAAAGACCAAAATTTGTAGAGCCATCAATTGATTGATTAAAATTTGTATCTGATTAATCGAAGTTTAGCTGTGGATTAATAGTGATCGTGATTAACCACGTCCAAACAGTTTTGTCTGTGCATTAAAATATGAA
>NW_007598699.1:0-366 GCF_000523025.1 Cynoglossus semilaevis | reverse complement strand
AAAAAAAAAAGGCAGTTTTAGCGAAGCATTTTGTGCCTCTGCAGGGTAATTGAAATGCGCATCTGCTTGGTCAACCATCCAGCGAATAGGGTTTCACAAACATAAATTAACATAAAGTGCTATTAGCGACGAACCGCTGATAACTGTGTGCAGTGGAAACTCTCCTCAGTGGACTCCAGTGTGTTTTATACAAAGACAGAGAAGGTAAAATGCTAATGAAAAGCTCTTAATTTATTACCTTTTAAAGTAATGCTTCAGGAATTGGTCAAAGCCGAATTCTAACCATTTAATTGGCTAGAATATAAAGACTCCTAATTTTTAAATATATTTGTTGTTTATATATATTTTTTTAAATATTTCAATATT
>NW_007598698.1:0-366 GCF_000523025.1 Cynoglossus semilaevis | reverse complement strand
TATTTCTTAAAAGGTATTGCAAAAAAACAACATTATTTTAGAGCGAAAGTTGCTATAGATACGATTTGCCAGATTCGAGACAGCGCGTTCTTTGACCATCCAATCAAATCACTCAAATCGCCAACGTAACTACTAGAAGGCCTCAGTGTTGCCGCCTCAAAATTGGTTAAGAATGTTATGTGTAATACAGTGTAGGCAGATTTCTTTCACCATGGCAACACAAGAGGGTGAAATTAATTTGATTGGATAGAAAAATTCTGACATATATAGATATATAAACTGTATATATATAGTATATATATTATATTATATCTATCTATATATACTATATTAGATTATTATATAGATAGATAGAGAGAGAGAGAT
>NW_007598697.1:0-366 GCF_000523025.1 Cynoglossus semilaevis | reverse complement strand
AAAAAAAAAAAAACAGTGATGGATTCGGAGGCCTCCAGAAAAGGGGGCCACATGAGGAGCTGAAGTGTGACATGCATTTATTTAATTTGAAAAATAAACATTGTCTTTTTTGCATAAGGAGGTGCAGGCCAGTAGGACACTCCTGCCTCGCTCCTCTTCCTCCCACATTATGCCAATATCACAGCCACATTACACCTGTCAGGATGATGAATAGCCTCTATTCTGTGTGGACAAATAGTAAACTCACAGTTAAAGTGTCTTCATCGCTGCACTATATGTTTCTCAATGAGGTGAGGTGTAGAAAAAAGGCAACGTTACTGCACTTGGAAACTCAATTTCCTCATCTGGGATTTTCCTTCATGTGAC
>NW_007598696.1:0-366 GCF_000523025.1 Cynoglossus semilaevis | reverse complement strand
GACATTGCCTCTGGGCCAAAACACCACCACACAAAAATATATTAGAAAAAAACTTTGTCAAAGTGAAAACATGGTTCTATAAAGTAATGTTAATTAAACAAAATTCTTTAATTAATTCTTTACCTGGTTCTTTTTAAACAATTCCTGTGTAGCTTTTGCAGTATGCTTCAGATCATTGTCTTGCTGGAAAAGAAATCTTCTTCCAAGCCATAGTTCTCTTGCAGATTGAAAAAGATTGTCCCCCGGGATTTTGGTGTATTCATTCTGCCCTCTGTCTTTATGCTTCACTATGGAGATGGTGTGTTTTTGGTCATGTGCAGTGTTTGGTTTCTACCAAACAACGTCTTGTCTGATGGCCAAAAAGCT
>NW_007598695.1:0-366 GCF_000523025.1 Cynoglossus semilaevis | reverse complement strand
TGTGTGTGTGTGTGTGTGTGATCACCTCGCAGCTGATGAAACCTCTGTTAAAACATCTCCGTGGGCGTTTTTCACATTTTCCTCCTGCATCGTGCAGACCTGGAATTTTTCCATCCCAACTGGTACTGATTGCCAACTCCCTGCCAGCTCAGAACTGCAGAGCCCTCGAAAGCAAGGTATCATTAGACCTGAGAACAAACTGACAGAAATGATGAATGTGTGTGCATGTGTGTGCACGTGTTTTTGTGTGTGTTTTGCACCACTGAGGCTCTTTGCAGATTGTCCTGCTGTGAAAAACAGATACTGCAGAGAAAACACTGGAGGTGCTTTCACACCAGAGCTGTTTGGATCAGAGTTTTTAGTTTG
>NW_007598694.1:0-366 GCF_000523025.1 Cynoglossus semilaevis | reverse complement strand
GTGTGAAAGAATAAAGCTACTTTAGCTGCCCCCTGTTGGGTGGGGCCCTGGGCTCTGGTTTTTGTCTTATGGTGTTACTAGGTTTGAAGTGTACGGTGATCTGGTGTTGGTTAAAGATCCTCCTAAGTTTTTCCAAAACTCCTGAAATGTATGGAATGACAACATTCCCCTTTCTCCTGTTGTCCTCCCTCTTTGTGGGCCTCTTTTTGTTTGTTTTTAAAAAAGCCCATCTGGAATAGCCACAGGACACTTTGTTGGTGGTGGGAATAGTGCCTGTAGGTTTCTGATGACTCGTAATTTGTGCTCCAGTGGGTGGTGTTAGTCAAAACGGAGATACTCGTCTGTGTGGGTTGGTTTCCTGTACAC
>NW_007598693.1:0-366 GCF_000523025.1 Cynoglossus semilaevis | reverse complement strand
CTAAATGTGTGACATCTTATAAAAGCATTTCAATAGCAATAATAAAAACAACACATTCTCATTAACATAACATTAAAACAGAGGGAAACATTGAAATATATTGTATTAATTATTAATTAAAACATTTAACATGAATTACAATATTTTATATAGCAATATTATTAAAAATTACAAATTTAATCATTTGAACAAAACATCTGATTATATCGTAGAGCTAATGATATGCAGCTAATGCTAAGTGACGTTTAAGCGTTAATAAAAACTATGTCTAATCAATAAATGATTGACATGAATGAAATCGATGTTGTCAGACTTTTATCACTTTTATTAATTTAATTTAAGAAAAAGATAGATAGATAGATAGAT
>NW_007598692.1:0-366 GCF_000523025.1 Cynoglossus semilaevis | reverse complement strand
ATTAAAAAGTCGGTTTAAATTTATGTTGAAACTTTACATCGTTTGGCCGTTAGCTGTCAGCTAGCCGGTGAAGCTAGCTGCGTCTGTGTCGTTGACCGCGTCACTGACTATCTGTCAATTATTAGCGAATGCGAAAAGCTGATCCGCATCCCGGACTCTCTCTACAGTCGAGATGTCAAGAAAAATGTTTTTAAATTTTTTTCGTACGGGTCAAAGGTCCTCAACCTCAGGGCCATGAGCCCTTACCAGGCCGTGGGTCATTTGTTACCGGGGAAAAAACAAATCAAAAAAATTTTTCTGTTTCACCTCCTAGTGGTAGAATTCGGTTACTTTCGATTTGTCTTTGCGGAACAACAACGTTAAACA
>NW_007598691.1:0-366 GCF_000523025.1 Cynoglossus semilaevis | reverse complement strand
TGACAAAGGAAGTTTTGAGCGCAGTGCAGAATTTTGCAATCTAAATGTAGAATTCAATGATTATAATTTTAATAATATAGCACTATATTATTGACACGAATAATAACAAAAACTTCTCTTTTTTTGCCCTATTATGTACTACAGATGAGACAAAACTGAGGTGTAGAGTTATCCTGTAATTTGACCTCGTGTGGTGCCACAAGAGGGCACCAGAGCGTCATTTGTCACACTGTTTCAACTGGCACTGAAGTCAAATGTAATGGCTGCAGTTTATGGTTGATAATGCATTGGTCAGAAAGACGAGTGAGATCTGGTCCGTGTGATCACATCTACTAAATCTAAAAAGAAAAAAAAAATTGTACATAT
>NW_007598690.1:0-366 GCF_000523025.1 Cynoglossus semilaevis | reverse complement strand
GTTATTTTATTTTCAATTGGGGCAAAATAAAAAACAAAATTTACCAACTTTACTAGATTTAAAGTAGAAATGTGGCTGCTCTGTGTTTTTCTGTTTTTCTTGACATTTTTTGTGTGTTGGACTCACAGCACTGTGTCATTATCACCTGTGGCTCCAGCCCAGCGTTGTTGTGTTTAATCACTGCACGCTGCAGCCAGAGCTCGGCTGGTGTAAACTACAGTGGAGTTAGTGACATCACAGGTTTCCCAGCTACGCTGTACTGCCCCCGTGTGGACCAGTGGGACCGACGTGAGCTCCAGTGTGAGGGTACAATCAACACTCGATGGTTTCATGGAGTCACAAACTCACCGACAGCGTTGAATGTTC
>NW_007598689.1:0-366 GCF_000523025.1 Cynoglossus semilaevis | reverse complement strand
CACACACACACACACCCACAGAAACTCACACTGACTCAACACGGCTTAGGTCACTGTTACTGTTGACTCATGTCACACCAACTCAGAGATGGAGCTGAAGACAAGTGTTCAAGGACAATCGGTTGTGTTGCCAACCTGGTGATCATTTCTTACGGTATCATAACTCTTCAGAGGAGGAGAGGACGGAACTTTGCTCACCTGCTTGTTAGACACAACTTACAGTGTTAGAAAAAAAAAGCATTTTTTTTTATCGTACTCTTGTGACTGCGACAAAGCAATTAAACTGTGAAGTTGCCACAGTTTTTGACCTTGTACAAAGACAACAAAGACCATTCTAAAACAATAATCAGTGATCCTCAAATTTTT
>NW_007598688.1:0-366 GCF_000523025.1 Cynoglossus semilaevis | reverse complement strand
CTGTAAAGTTAAACTTAAATATGTTAGGTTTTATTTTCTGTTTAATGATTTTCAGACTCCGTCATTTGTTCTTGAGGCATCTGAAGGGGGGAGTAATACGACCCCTCCCCCTCCTCCCTCGGCCGTGTGGGGCGTGTCGGGTCAGTCCTGACACGTCAAGGTCAACCACGTTTGACCTTGACCCCGTCCGTCCTTCCACCTCAGCTCATCTCTGTGACTCGTTCAGACACAGGAACTGTTTGTTCTCCCATCGGTTCTGGGAAAGTTTGTTAATGTGGTTCAGATGACGAGAGCTCAGCTCCTGGTCCTGCTCCAGCAGCGGTCCAATCAGGCTGCACCGCTGTAGCCATGGAGACAGGCTCCCAG
>NW_007598687.1:0-366 GCF_000523025.1 Cynoglossus semilaevis | reverse complement strand
ACAAAAGACATTGGCCAATGGAAGCAAGTCCAATAACTGGTCCTCGGGCCGTAGTTTGAAAAACCTCCTCCTCAGTATAAACAGTGTTTTCTCAGTCCAAATAACTAATTTCCTTCTCTATAAAAACGTCCAACATTCCATGAAGGTCATCGACTGATTCTCAACAATCAGAAATATATTCACACACACTCTACAGCGCTCTGTACATAACTTCAACTCTAACACGAGTTTCCTCCAAATGACACTCTGCATAAAACACGGCAACAAGTTGTTGTTCGCTTCGTTGGGCAAATTAAAAGGTGAACATGGTTAATGGGCTGGAACAATGAGTGTGTTCTGCAAAAACAATAAATAAATAAATGACCA
>NW_007598686.1:0-366 GCF_000523025.1 Cynoglossus semilaevis | reverse complement strand
GTATTTTCAATTGATGTTTTCTACCTTGGCATGTAGGTCATCATTGAGCAAAACGTTACTTGGCTTCAGGTCCTGGTGTATTATTTTCCTTGAATGGAGGAAGTTCATGCCTAGAACCACTTGATTGGCCAAACGAAAGGTTAAAGGCCATGGAGGATGTCCGTGGAGGTCCTGCAGCAACGTTTGCACCGAGCCTCTGCTCATGAATTCCATGACTATTCCCCTTTCAATGCTAATGCCCCGAAAGGGTAGGACACCCTCAAAGGTTCCATAAACCCTCAGCACAAACTCACAAGACACCTTTTCCATGTGAGAAATCTCTTGAAGTAAGGCTGCATCTTTGGGCATAACATTTCTGTTCCAAAA
>NW_007598685.1:0-366 GCF_000523025.1 Cynoglossus semilaevis | reverse complement strand
GAGTTTCTTTTCGACACCTGCTCAACTTTCTTGACCAGATCCACAGTCGAAGGGTCGTTGCCTTTTGTCTCTTTGTAATCCACGGTTCGACTCAGACATTCGATTGTTTTGTCTCTGGCCTCTGAAAGCTAAAGGATGGAGAGAGAGTCAGAGTCAACGTCAATATTCTGGGCTGTTTTTGACGTTCACAAACATTGGCGCCTTTTGTCCTTGTGGCGTTTAATGACACTGTCAATGGGAACGCTGCTGCTCCAGGGATCAACAATATGAGCAGCACAATGTCAACACTCCTGTAAAGGATTCTTCATTGAAGAGTCTCTGATGGAACTCTTCAATGTTTATACAACATGTTCATTGATTTTTTTT
>NW_007598684.1:0-366 GCF_000523025.1 Cynoglossus semilaevis | reverse complement strand
GAAGCGTTTCTTGTATTTGCGGATCTCGGGCGTGTCGCTGTGGGGTCTGATGTTGGTGGGGTTGACGTTGACCACGGAGATCTTTCTGGCCTCGTTGAGCCGCGCCTGCTCCTGTCTCAGCAGCTCATTGGCAAAGTTGGCTAAAGCGTCGCAACAGAAGGAGAAAAATATTCAAGGTTTAACTTCACATTAAAGCAACGTTAGAAGAAGCTGGCTGCAGAAGCAGGTTCTTCCTACCTGCTGCTGAGATCTCACCGTCATCGTCTTCTCCTGGAGACGTTTGGTAAACACGTGGATCAACAAATGGGGTGAAGGAGGCTTTGGAGCCGCCCAGTCCAAACTGTACACAAAGCACACACAAAAAAA
>NW_007598683.1:0-366 GCF_000523025.1 Cynoglossus semilaevis | reverse complement strand
GCTAATGACCAAGTACCTGAGGAAGCTGCAGCACAGCTGTGTGTAGAGAGGAATATTTTTCAGAAAACCGAACCATTATGGTCCAGTTAAGACCCTTAAAAACGAAGCATTTAAAAAGAAAAAACAGCAGTGAGTAACCAAACAGGTTTCAGCATGTTAATTTTTAATCATGTACTGTCAACAATTACCTGTGATGCCACATATGCACATTTACCAGGGACGGCGTACTGCTTGCCATCAAATGTTGTCACAAACTGCCCTTCCAGGAGACACCTGGGTGGGCAGGAGTTTTCAGAGCAATGCCACCCTCCGGCCTGACACACACTGAGGCGGGAAATCCACAGGTGAGATTTGAGAAAAAACAAA
>NW_007598682.1:0-366 GCF_000523025.1 Cynoglossus semilaevis | reverse complement strand
AAAAAAAAAAGACTTAAAAACAGGAAGTGTGAGCCTAAAAAGAGAAGCATATACTTGCTCTTTGCATGAACAGGAAGCATGCAATGAACATGTATGGGCCGGCCCTATGAAAGATGAAGTTTTGATAGCTCAAACAGATGTGAAACTGCCAGAAGGGACTTTCTTTCACTGCCCAACGCTGTGACGCAACCAACTATATTAGGGACCTGGTCTATTTTAAAAAAAATCTGTACCTTGTTTTAAAACACATCCACTCAAACTCTGGTTAAATTCACAGGTCTTAATAGACTAGTTTTACAGGAAAGATAATAAAATAAGTTTGCCTTGAACATCAGTTTAAGGATGTGTGACATGACCTTTGAATGT
>NW_007598681.1:0-366 GCF_000523025.1 Cynoglossus semilaevis | reverse complement strand
ATATGTATATATATATACATACATGTCCTCTGATTGAACTGAGATATTGCCGTTGTTCCTGGACCTCAGTCCTGGTCTGGCTCTTATCACTCCCTCATCCAGCAGTTGGTTCTCAGCCACGCCTGCCGTAAATACCAGCTCGTCCAGTGAGTCAGCTGGGATTAATCTACGCAGTTTGAGTCCTTTAGCTCGCTAGTATAATGTTGTTGGTAGTTGTAGCCGTTGAAGTCACTTTGATTTGTAATTTAATAGTTTAATCTGCTTTAATCGTCCTCTGACTGCTGTGTCATTTTAATGGCCGTGGGTGTGACTTCCAGGAAATTGTACGAGTTCTTCTTCTCTTCTTTTCCTTATCAGAGTTTTAGT
>NW_007598680.1:0-366 GCF_000523025.1 Cynoglossus semilaevis | reverse complement strand
TTTCATTAAAAATACATAAAAAACAGTCAGAGTTGAAGGAGCAGATTCACATTTTTAAAAAAAATCACACCTTTAATCTCACCTTTTTCAATTCCCTAATTCCTGGAACGCCACTAACACTGATGTACACACTCCTGCCCCTAGGTGGCAGTAATGTACCTAAAGTTTATTTTTAGCAGTTTTAGCAGATAAACAAGACCCAATGGGTGACGTCAGTGCACAAACATCCCAGTGTGACATCGCTGTGATTTTTGTCTCCTGTTTTTAGTTTCCTGGTTAAAAACACTAGAAATGTGACCTTTGTTGTCAAGGTCATCGTGGTCAAGGTCACTGTTTGTCAGAAAACCGATCTTCAGTCGAGGGTCC
>NW_007598679.1:0-366 GCF_000523025.1 Cynoglossus semilaevis | reverse complement strand
TATTCTTTATCTCTTTTGGGAAATATTATGGTTTATAGCAGGGGTCAGAATTTTTCTGGACAAACAACTTGAGGGCCAGGCACTCAAATAAAAAAGAAATAAAAATAGATTTTTTGGTGAACTTGCCTCATTTTGGAATTTAACTAGTCAGAGTGCTACATAGTGAGGATTATTGACACACACGATATTTTCCCTTTCTTTTCCTCACATTTTTTGGAATCCAGTCGCGGGCTGGATTTAACAATGCTGGGCCACCAGTTTATAAACGTAGAGCTGTACAAAACAATGCAAATATATGTGTACTTAGCGCCAACTACAGGCCAGAGAAGGAGACGTCCACATTTGTTGTACATATTGGGTTTTTTT
>NW_007598678.1:0-366 GCF_000523025.1 Cynoglossus semilaevis | reverse complement strand
TCACCCAAAACTTGCAGACTCTGGGATAATTCAGCGACACCAGCCAGGTTCACAGCCACACATCTGTACATCCCAGCATCAGACAACTGGGCTCGTTCAATCTCCAGCACCTGTCCACGCTTCAGAAGAGTCACTCCTGCTGCACTAGTCACAGGCCGTCCATCTTTATACCAGGTGATGGCTGATGATCAATGGCATGAAAAAGAACCATTATCAATTCATGTATAAATGTTGACGTACAATAACTGTACAACACAAAAATAAAAAATAATAATGTAGCATGAAACTATTCTTCTTTGGTTTAGAGGTAGAGCAGGTGTGTGAACTTCAGATGCAATAAAAAGGAAAAACAAAAAATGATGCCTC
>NW_007598677.1:0-366 GCF_000523025.1 Cynoglossus semilaevis | reverse complement strand
CCCTCTCTCTCTCTCCCTCCCTCCTGGACCTCTTTGCGTGCAGGGTAAGGATCATTAGACAGCCGAGGACAGATTAATGCAGCGCCGCTAAGTAGGCTAATGTTATTCATACTGTAAGATAACTCCGATGACTGAACCGTGCTGTATGAAGAAACAGAGTTGCTTTCACTGCATTATTCCAAGTACCACATGGGCTAATGCTAAAATGCACAGTCTTAGTAACCAGGGATCGGGTTTGGTACCCAGATAAAGAACCATGGTAACATTAATTTGTCCCATGGAAATTATAGTACCATTGTGCATGTAAGTTTGTGTTTCTCAACTGGAGGAATGCAGACCCCAGAGCGTATTAAAAAGGCAATCAAA
>NW_007598676.1:0-366 GCF_000523025.1 Cynoglossus semilaevis | reverse complement strand
TCCTCCTCCTCCTCCTTCTTCCTCGTCATTTCTAGATCAGGTCTGGTTTTCGTCATTGTCTCCCTCTCGATTCCGTCGACTCCACCGTTCATCACTCCCATCTCACTTCTGTAACTCCTCGCTCTAATGTTTTCGGCCCCTGAATTCAGAGCTTGTTTACACTTCCACACAGCAGCTATGACTCGCATCCATGAAATGATGCAATTAAGGTTCCCACTGAGACTCAATCTGTCATGTTAACACATGCTAAACCCCCGCCGAGCGCCGAGAGCAGAACGGGTGTTACACATGCAACTTAGGGGGGTGGCAGGTTAAGGTGAGGGGGGGAGAGAATGGGAGGAGAGTCCAAGGTCTCTGGGAAAAAAA
>NW_007598675.1:0-366 GCF_000523025.1 Cynoglossus semilaevis | reverse complement strand
TATGTTTTGGTTTGTCGTTGTACTTTTGTTGAACATTGTGACCGTGTTTATCCCATTCCTGCATGTACTTGTACACAGTATTTGACTATAGTACACAGAAAAAAACCAGTAATAAAACGGAGTCATTAAGCAGCGACTCCAGCACAGACCCTGGGCCACCTACAGCGCTGAGGTGAAAGGCATCATGGGTATGATGTGGTGTGGTCTGCTCCAGCCAAGGCCACAGTCACAGAGCTGTGAGCCTGCGGCCTGTCACGTCTCACCTCAGCGAGGTCAAAACACCTTCAACCCTGACACATTCAGACGCACGATTTATGACCGTGACAAAGCCCCCGAAATTATGAAGGAGGCATTTCCTGTGTGTGT
>NW_007598674.1:0-366 GCF_000523025.1 Cynoglossus semilaevis | reverse complement strand
AAAAAAAACCTAATTTAATATTATTTTTATCAAATAGAAATATTTGCTCAATCCATTTATTGTATTTTTTATTGTTTGTTTGTATTTTTATACAGTTTTCTGGTTGGTTTTGTCAGTGTTTCTGCCTTGATTTTAAGTCTGATATGATTTATAATAATCTTTTACAGGAGTGACTATTGAAAACAATAATCAATAATCAATACCATTCATCATTCTCTCCGGCTGGTATTGACAAATTGATTGTGTTTAAATATTGATCCGTTTTTACCTTAGATGTCTTACGAAAATAATTTTGGAACATTTTGTAGTCCTTAAAAAACAGTGGGGACTAAAGGAAATTGCTCTATGTGAAATTGTTCCCTAAAT
>NW_007598673.1:0-366 GCF_000523025.1 Cynoglossus semilaevis | reverse complement strand
TTTTTTTTTCCCCCCTTTGCATGTCTCCGCCCCTTCTCATAAATCTTACATCGACGTCCCCCTAGAAGTTGAGCGGTGGCAATGAATCACAAGGTCATTATGAACAGGTACTTCAACACAACAGGCTCTGTAGGTTCACTGCAAATACAATTACATTAATTACGGTACATTAATTAAAACAGCGCAAAGTAACACACATAAAAATCAGTTATCTGTTACTATATATGTGGTTAAAATAAACAGAACAGAACACAAGAGAAAAAACACATTTACACATAAGGCATTATATATACATTTAAAGATGGAATCATTTTACATTTTTTATAGAATTCTTTTTGTTTAGTTTTCATAAACATCTAAACTTAG
>NW_007598672.1:0-366 GCF_000523025.1 Cynoglossus semilaevis | reverse complement strand
CACCGACACAGAGTTCTGACTCAGCAGCGTCACTTTGAGGCAGCAGAACAGAGACCTTCAGCGCTCGGTCTTTGATTCATCTGAACCACTAGTTCTTGAAAACACACTGGTGGAGGGCAAATGTTTATGGCCGGGAAACTTTGGCGGTGTAAATCATGGCGGCCGACGTCGCCCCCCCCCATCCCCTCTTGGGGCTTCATCAAAGTATGATAAACAGTCAGCACAGTCGGACAACGTTTCTTATTCAGACGCCGCCGTGTTCCTCGCGGAGGTCAGAGCAGTTAATCTTCAGGTGAACGCAGTGACAGTTAATGAGACACTAAATGCAGGCATTCACAATATTGTCGTTCTGAGGTGTGGATAAAA
>NW_007598671.1:0-366 GCF_000523025.1 Cynoglossus semilaevis | reverse complement strand
CCTTCAACGATGGCGCGGTTTTACCGGCCTCAGTGTATGTTGTAAATATTCGTGGACATGAGAACTGTTGTAGCAAATTATTGAAGGCGAAATAAGATGTTGTCTATATATGATTCTAGTTCTGGTTTAGTAAAAGTATGGTACCCTGTGTGGTCTCTTGATCAGTTTGCAGTTTCTCTGCCTTAAAAATTTGGAAGACCCCCTACTTTAAGTCAAGTCTCTGTCCATTAGCTGCTGTGGAAAAGGAACATAGCGCAACCTATTGGTGGAATACACGTCTATGAGAATGCTGTTAAATCATATTGTTTTACATTTTGTCATATCGCACCCTGGCCTTCTACTGCTGACACTGCACTTCCCTTCCCT
>NW_007598670.1:0-366 GCF_000523025.1 Cynoglossus semilaevis | reverse complement strand
ACTTTAAGTGGAAGAAAAACTGTCACCAGGCTGTGATTCTAGTGTGGTTTCTGCTAAAACCTTGGAAGAGAGAGACGTTAATAGTTAAGCAACACCAAGGTGGAAAATCACCACACATCAGGTTCTGCTTTCTAGCGTTTAATAAAATACCATTACTACATTACTGGCATTCACAAGCGGAAAGGAAATGTTGACTTTTTGGGAAGTTCCCCTTTTTTTTTTCATTATTGCGAGGCGACCGTGTACAGTAGAACAACCGACTCCGTTGTTACAAACGACTAGTCAACTCTCATACGAAGCCACATAGGAACCATACCTTATTTACACAAACATTACAAAATAGTCATATTTAGTGAAATATAATTT
>NW_007598669.1:0-366 GCF_000523025.1 Cynoglossus semilaevis | reverse complement strand
CAAATAAAGAACTGGGTCCTACTTCCTGGTCTTATTATGTTTACTTTTCCAGTTTCCCAGGAGGTCAGGAGAGGATCCCACGTCATTGTTTTTGGAGTATGAGTGGTCGATTACTTTTTCAAACACGGCTCAGGCCCTGAGGAAGGACACAAAGGGCTATTCGTGTGCACAAACCGGTAACATTTTGGTTTCCTTTTTGAACATCTGTTGCTGAGACTACAATGTTAAGTGACATCCCACCTCACACTCACATCTGACGTCCTCAATACATTTGAATTTATGCATTTAACAGATATAACTAAAATGTATCAAAGCTTCTGAAAAAGGTTTGGAAAAGATAACGTCTGTCTTAGAACTTTTTGACTT
>NW_007598668.1:0-366 GCF_000523025.1 Cynoglossus semilaevis | reverse complement strand
CACACACACACACACACATGCCATGTAACTGAGAAAAGGCCGAGAGTCTCTGACATTGACCTCTGACACTGAGTTACTCCTAACCTGACCTGCAGCCCCGGAGCCTGTCTTACCACCCAGAAACGTAGGGACGTCCAGGAGTTTGAAGGTCTTGTCCCGCTCCAGTTTGTTGGGCCGGTCCGTGTGCTGGGCCGTCGGGCCGCTCCAGTACACCCTGCCCTGGCAGAAGCGTTTGATGAACAACCCGTCCGGGGCCACCCACAGCAGCACCCCCCGCTCCAGGTGACAGAGCAGGAGGTTCATGGCTTTGGCCATGTCTGACGGCAGAGAGACGGAGTCGGGGGAGGGGAAGGAGAGCTGCTCCGC